>NW_027521287.1:0-39045 GCF_052094955.1 Ictidomys tridecemlineatus
TTTTCTCCTATAGAGATACATGTATTGGAAAACTCTAAATAAAACACGGTTTGTGCTAGCTCTTTGAAACTTGACACAATAAAGCAGTTTCAAGTTCTATCTCTATGGTTTTGTTTGCTGTTGATGTAGCCCTAAGCAGAGACTGGCGAAATCACTTTCTTAAAAGGGGTTGCCAAGCTTCCATAAAACTACGAGTTGCCTGAAATCTCAGCAACATTTTTCACCCAATCTTTGATGATTCTTTCAGGTAATGATCAGTACACCAACACCACTTGGCTCACCAAATTTCGTTCTTCTAGGTTAAACCGTTCGTTTTGCAGTAACCGTTTTCATTTTTAGGTTTCACCCTGTTTTCTCCTTATAGGGATACATGTATTTGGAACTCTAAATCAAACACGGTTTGTGCTAGCTCTTTGAAACTTGACACAAGAAGCAGTTTCAAGTTCTATCTCTATGGTTTGTTTGCTGTTGATGTAGCCCTAAGCAGAGACTGGTGAAAATCACTTTCATGGAAAAGGGTTGCCAAGCTTCCAAAAAACTACGAGTTGCCCGAAATCTCAGCCAACATTTTTTCACCCAATCTTCATGGATTCCTTTCAGGTAATGATCAGTACACGAAAACCACTTGGCTAACCAAATTTCGTTCTTCTAGTTTAAACCGTTCGTTTGCAGTAACCGTTTTCATTTTTAGGTTTTACTCTGTTTTCTCCTATAGAGATACATGTATTTGGAACTCTAAATAAAACACGGTTTGTGCTAGCTTTTTGAAACTTGACACAATAAAGCAGTTTCAAGATATATCTCTATGGTTTGTTTGCTGTTGATGTAGCCCTAAGCAGAGACTGGCGATAATCACTTTCATGCAAAGGGTTGCCAAGCTTCCAAAAAACTACGAGTTGCCTGAAATCTCAGCAAACATTTTTTCAAAAAATCTTGATGATTCTTTCAGGTAATGATCAGTACACAAAACCACTTGACTCACCAAATTTCGTTCTTCTAGGATAAACCGTTCCTTTCCAGTAACCGTTTTCATTTTAGGTTTTACTCTGTTTTCTCCTATAAGGATACATGTATTTGGAACTCTAAATAAAACACGGTTGTGATATCTCTTTGAAACTTGACACAATAAAGCAGTTTCAAGTTCTATCTCTATGGTTTGGTTCCTGTTGATGTAGCCCTAAGCAGAGACTGGCGAAAATCACTTTCATGGAAAGGGGTTGCCAAGCTTCCAAAAAACTACGAGTTGCCTGAAATCTCAGCAAACATTTTTTTCACAAAATCTTGATGATTCTTTCAGGTAATGATCAGTACACCAAAACCACTTGGCCCACCAAATTTCGTTCTTCTAGGTTAAACCGTTCGTTTGCAGTAACCGTTTTCATTTTTAGGTTTCACTCTGTTTTCTCCTATAGGGATACATGTATTTGGAACTCTAAACGAAACATGGTTTGTGCTAGCTCTTTGAAACTTGACACAAGAAAGCAGGTTCAAGTTCTATCTCTATGGTTTGTTTGCTGTTGATGTAGCCCTAATCAGAGACTGGCGAAATCACTTTCATAAAAAGGGGTTGCCAGGCTTCCAAAAAACTACGAGTTGCCTGAAATCTCAGCAACATTATTTCACAAAATCTTGATGATTCTTCAGGTAATGATCAGTACACCAAAACCACTTGGCTCACCAAATTTCGTTCTTCTAGGTTAAACCGTTCGTTTGCAGTAACCGTTTTCATTTTTAGGTTTCACTCTGTTTCTCCAATAAGGATACATGTATTTGGAACTCTAAATGAAACACAGTTTGTGCTAGCTCTTTGAAACTTGACACAAGAAAGCAGTTTCAAGTTCTATCTCTATGGTTTGTTTGCTGTTGATTTAGTCCTAAGCAGAGACTGGCGAAAATCACTTTCATGGAAACGGGTTGCCAAGCTTCCAAAAACTACGAGTTGCCTGAAATCTCAGCAAACATTTTTTCACCCAATCTTGATGATTCTTTCAGGTAATGATCAGGACACCAAAACCACCTGGCTCACCAAATTTCGTTCTTCTAGGTTAAACCGTTCGTTTGCAGTAACTGTTTTCATTTTTAGGTTTCACTCTGTTTTCCTCCTATAGAGATACATGTATTTGAAACTCTAAATAAAACACGGTTTGTGCTAGCTCTTTGAAACTTGACACAATAAAGCAGTTTCAAGTTCTATCTCTATGGTTTGTTGCTGTTGATGTAGCCTAAGCAGAGACTGGCGAAATCACTTTCTTAAAAAGGGGTTGCCAAGCTTCCATAAAACTACGAGTTGCCTGAAATCTCAGCAAACATTTTTCACCCAATCTTGATGATTCTTTCAGGTAATGATCAGTACACCAACACCACTTGGCTCACCAAATTTCGTTCTTCTAGGTTAAACCGTTCGTTTGCAGTAACCGTTTTCATTTTAGGTTTCACCCTGTTTTCTCCTATAGGGATACATGTATTTGGAACTCTAAATCAAACACGGTTTGTGCTAGCTCTTTGAAACTTGACACAAGAAAGCAGTTTCAAGTTCTATCTCTATGGTTTGTTTGCTGTTGATGTAGCCCTAAGCAGAGACTGGTGAAAATCACTTTCATGGAAAAGGGTTGCCAAGCTTCCAAAAAACTACGAGTTGCCCGAAATCTCAGCCAACATTTTTTCACCCAATCTTCATGATTCTTTCAGGTAATGATCAGTACACGAAAACCACTTGGCTAACCAAATTTCGTTCTTCTAGGTTAAACCGTTCGTTTGCAGTAACCGTTTCATTTTTAGGTTTACTCTGTTTTCTCCTATAGAGATACATGTATTTGGAACTCTAAATAAAACACGGTTTGTGCTAGCTTTTGAAACTTGACACAATAAAGCAGTTTCAAGATATATCTCTATGGTTGTTTGCTGTTGATGTAGCCCTAAGCAGAGACTGGCGATAATCACTTTCATGCAAAGGGGTTGCCAAGCTTCCAAAAAACTACGAGTTGCCTGAAATCTCAGCAAACATTTTTTCAAAAATCTTGATGATTCTTTCAGGTAATGATCAGTACACAAAAACCACTTGACTCACCAAATTTCGTTCTTCTAGGATAAACCGTTCCTTTCCAGTAACCGTTTTCATTTTTAGGTTTTACTCTGTTTTCTCCTATAAGGATACATGTATTTGGAACTCTAAATAAAACACGGTTTGTGATATCTCTTTGAAACTTGACACAATAAAGCAGTTTCAAGTTCTATCTCTATGGTTTGGTTCCTGTTGATGTAGCCCTAAGCAGAGACTGGCGAAAATCACTTTCATGGAAAGGGGTTGCCAAGCTTCCAAAAAACTACGAGTTGCCTGAAATCTCAGCAAACATTTTTTCACAAAATCTTGATGATTCTTTCAGGTAATGATCAGTACACCAAAACCACTTGGCCCACCAAATTTCGTTCTTCTAGGTTAAACCGTTCGTTTGCAGTAACCGTTTTCATTTTTAGGTTTCACTCTGTTTTCTCCTATAGGGATACATGTATTTGGAACTCTAAACGAAACATGGTTTGTGCTAGCTCTTTGAAACTTGACACAAGAAAGCAGGTTCAAGTTCTATCTCTATGGTTTGTTTGCTGTTGATGTAGCCCTAATCAGAGACTGGCGAAAATCACTTTCATAAAAAGGGGTTGCCAGGCTTCCAAAAAACTACGAGTTGCCTGAAATCTCAGCAAACATTATTTCACAAAATCTTGATGATTCTTTCAGGTAATGATCAGTACACCAAAACCACTTGGCTCACCAAATTTCGTTCTTCTAGGTTAAACCGTTCGTTTGCAGTAACCGTTTTCATTTTTAGGTTTCACTCTGTTTTCTCCAATAAGGATACATGTACTTGGAACTCTAAATCAAACACGGTTTGTGCTAGCTCTTTTTGAAACTTGACACAATAAACCAGTTTCAAGTTCTATCTCTATGGTTTGTTGGCTGTTGATGTAGCCCTAATCAGAGACTGGCGAAAATCACTTTCATGGAAATGGGTTGCCAAGCTTCCAAAAAACTACGAGTTGTCTGAAATCTCAGCAAACATTTTTTCACCCAATCTTGATGATTCTTTCAGGTAATGATCAGGACACCAAAACCACCTGGCTCACCAAATTTCGTTCTTCTAGGTTAAACCGTTCGTTTGCAGTAACTGTTTTCATTTTTAGGTTTCACTCTGTTTTCTGCTTTAGAGATACATGTATTTGAAACTCTAAATAAAACACGGTTTGTGCTAGCTCTTTGAAACTTGACACAAAAAAACAGTTTCAAGTTCTATCTCTATGGTTTGTTTGCTGTTGATGTAGCCCTAAGCAGAGACTGGCGAAAATCACTTTCTTAAAAAGGGGTTGCCAAGCTTCCATAAAACTACGAGTTGCCAGAAATCTCAGCAAACATTTTTTCACCCAATCTTGATGATTCTTTCAGGTAATGATCAGTACACCAAAACCACTTGGCTCACCAAATTTCGTTCTTGTAGGTTAAACCGTTCGTTTGCACTAACCGTTTTCATTTTTAGGTTTCACTCTGTTTTCTCCTATAGGGATACATGTATTTGGAACTCTAAATCAAACACGGTTTGTGCTAGCTCTTTGAAACTTGACACAAGAAAGCAGTTTCAAGTTCTATCTCTATGGTTTGTTTGCTGTTGATGTAGCCCTAATCAGATACTGGCGAAAATCACTTTCATGGAAAGGGGTTGCCAAGCTTCCAAAAAACTACGAGTTGCCTGAAATCTCAGCAAACATTTTTTCACCCAATCTTGATGATTCTTTCAGGTAATGATCAGGACACCAAAACCACCTGGCTCACCAAATTTCGTTCTTCTAGGTTAAACCGTTCGTTTGCAGTAACTGTTTTCATTTTTAGGTTTCACTCTGTTTTCTCCTATAGAGATACATGTATTTGAAACTCTAAATAAAACACGGTTTGTGATAGCTCTTTGAAACTTGACACAAGAAATCAGTTTCAAGTTCTATCTCTATGGTTTGTTTGCTGTTAATGTAGCCCTAAGCAGAGACTGGCGAAAATCACTTTCTTAAAAAGGGGTTGCCAAGCTTCCATAAAACTACGAGTTGCCTGAAATCTCAGCAAACATTTTTTCACAAAATCTTGATGATTCTTTCAGGTAATGATCAGTACACCAAAACCACTTGGCTCACCAAATTTCGTTATTCTAGATTAAACCATTCGTTTGCAGTAACCGTTTTCATTTTTAGGTTTCACTCTGTTTTCCCCTATAAGGATACATGTATTTGGAACTCTAAATCAAACACGGTTTGTGCTAGCTCTTTTTGAAACTTGACACAATAAAACAGATTCAAGTTCTATCTCTATGGTTTGTTTGCTGTTGATGTAGCCCTAATCAGAGACTGGCGAAAATCACTTTCATGGAAAGGGGTTGCCAAGCTTCCAAAAAACTACGAGTTGCCTGAAATCTCAGCAAACATTTTTTCACCCAATCTTGATGATTCTTTCAGGTAATGATCAGTACACCAAAACCACTTGCCTCACCAAATTTCGTTCTTCTAGGTTAAACCGTTCGTTTGCAGTAACCGTTTTCATTTTTAGGTTTCACTCTGTTTTCTCCTATAGGGATACTTGTATTTGGAACTCTAAATCAAACACGGTTTTTGCAAGCTCTTTGAAACTTAACACAAGAAAGCAGTTTCAAGTTCTATCTCTATGATTTGTTTGCGGTTGATTTAGTCCTAAGCAGAGACTGGCGAAAATCACTTTCATGGAAAGGGGTTGCCAAGCTTCCAAAAAACTACGAGTTCCCTGAAATCTCAGCAAACATTTTTTCACCCAATCTTGATGATTCTTTCAGGTAATGATCAGGACACCAAAACCACCTGGCTCACCAAATTTCGTTCTTCTAGGTTAAACCGTTCGTTTGCAGTAACTGTTTTCATTTTTAGGTTTCACTCTGTTTTCTCCTATAGAGATACATGTATTTGAAACTCTAAATAAAACACGGTTTGTGCTAGCTCTTTGAAACTTGACACAAGAAAGCAGTTTCAAGTTCTATCTCTATGGTTTGTTTGCTGTTGATGTAGCCCTAAGCAGAGACTGGTGAAAATCACTTTCATGGAAAAGGGTTGCCAAGCTTCCAAAAAACTATGAGTTGCCCGAAATCTCAGCCAACATTTTTTCACCCAATCTTCATGATTCTTTCAGGTAATGATCAGTACACGAAAACCACTTGGCTAACCAAATTTCGTTCTTCTAGGTTAAACCGTTCGTTTGCAGTAACCGTTTTCATTTTTAGGTTTTACTCTGTTTTCTCCTATAGAGATACATGTATTTGGAACTCTAAATAAAACACGGTTTGTGCTAGCTTTTTGAAACTTGACACAATAAAGCAGTTTCAAGATCTATCTCTATGGTTTGTTTGCTGTTGATGTAGCCCTAAGCAGAGACTGGCGAAAATCACTTTCATAAAAAGGGGTTGCCAAGCTTCCATAAAACTACGAGTTTCCTGAAATCTCAGTAAACATTTTTTCACAAAATCTTGATGATTCTTTCAGGTAATGATCAGTACACCAAAACCACTTGGCTCACCAAATTTCGTTCTTCTAGGTTAAACCGTTCGTTTGCAGTAACCGTTTTCATTTTTAGGTTTCACTCTGTTTTCTTCTATAAGGATACATGTATTTGGAACTCTAAATTAAACACGGTTTGTGCTACCTCTTTTTGAAACTTGACACAATAAAACAGTTTCAAGTTCTATCTCTATGGTTTGTTTGCTGTTGATGTAGCCCTAATCAGAGACTGGCGAAAATCACTTTCATGGAAAGGGGTTGCCAAGCTTCCAAAAAACTAGGAGTTGCCTGAAATCTCAGCAAACATTTTTTCACCCAATCTTGATGATTCTTTCAGGTAATGATCAGTACACCAAAACCACTTGCCTCACCAAATTTCGTTCTTCTAGGTTAAACCGTTCGTTTGCAGTAACCGTTTTCATTTTTAGGTTTCACTCTGTTTTCTCCTATAGGGATACATGTATTTGGAACTCTAAATCAAACACGGTTTTTGCAAGCTCTTTGAAACTTGACACAATAAAGCAGTTTCAAGTTCTATCTCTATGGTTTGTTTGCTGTTGATTTAGTCCTAAGCAGAGACTGGCGAAAATCACTTTCATGGAAAGGGGTTGCCAAGCTTCCAAAAAACTACGAGTTGCCTGAAATCTCAGCAAACATTTTTTCACCCAATCTTGATGATTCTTTCAGGTAATGATCAGGACACCAAAACCACCTGGCTCACCAAATTTCGTTCTTCTAGGTTAAACCGTTCGTTTGCAGTAACTGTTTTCATTTTTAGGTTTCACTCTGTTTTCTCCTATAGAGATACATGTATTTGAAACTCTAAATAAAACACGGTTTGTGCTAGCTCTTTGAAACTTGACACAATAAAGCAGTTTCAAGTTCTATCTCTATGGTTTGTTTGCTGTTGATGTAGCCCTAAGCAGAGACTGGCGAAAATCACTTTCTTAAAAAGGGTTGCCAAGCTTCCATAAAACTACGAGTTGCCTGAAATCTCAGCAAACATTTTTTCACCCAATCTTGATGATTCTTTCAGGTAATGATCAGTACACCAACACCACTTGGCTCACCAAATTTCGTTCTTCTAGGTTAAACCGTTCGTTTGCAGTAACCGTTTTCATTTTTAGGTTTCACTCTGTTTTCTCCTATAGGGATACATGTATTTGGAACTCTAAATCAAACACGGTTTGTGCTAGCTCTTTGAAACTTGACACAAGAAAGCAGTTTCAAGTTCTATCTCTATGGTTTGTTTGCTGTTGATGTAGCCCTAAGCAGAGACTTGTGAAAATCACTTTCATGGAAAAGGGTTGCCAAGCTTCCAAAAAACTACGAGTTGCCCGAAATCTCAGCCAACATTTTTTCACCCAATCTTCATGATTCTTTCAGGTAATGATCAGTACACGAAAACCACTTGGCTAACCAAATTTCGTTCTTCTAGGTTAAACCGTTCGTTTGCAGTAACCGTTTTCATTTTTAGGTTTTACTCTGTTTTCTCCTATAGAGATACATGTATTTGGAACTCTAAATGAAACACGGTTTGTGCTAGCTTTTGAAACTTGACACAATAAAGCAGTTTCAAGATATATCTCTATGGTTTGTTTGCTGTTGATGTAGCCCTAAGCAGAGACTGGCGATAATCACTTTCATGCAAAGGGGTTGCCAAGCTTCCAAAAAACTACGAGTTGCCTGAAATCTCAGCAAACATTTTTTCACAAAATCTTGATGATTCTTTCAGGTAATGATCAGTACACAAAAACCACTTGACTCACCAAATTTCGTTCTTCTAGGATAAACCGTTCGTTTCCAGTAACCGTTTTCATTTTAGGTTTTACTGTTTCTCCTATAAGGATACATGTATTTGGAACTCTAAATAAAACACGGTTTGTGCTATCTCTTTGAAACTTGACACAATAAAGCAGTTTCAAGTTCTATCTCTATGGTTTGTTTCCTGTTGATGTAGCCCTAAGCAGAGACTGGCGAAAATCACTTTCATGGAAAGGGGTTGCCAAGCTTCCAAAAAACTACGAGTTGCCTGAAATCTCAGCAAACATTATTTCACAAAATCTTGATGATTCTTTCAGGTAATGATCAGTACACCAAAACCACTTGGCCCACCAAATTTCGTTCTTCTATATTAAACCGTTCGTTTGCAGTAACCGTTTTCATTTTTAGGTTTCACTCTGTTTTCTCCTATAGGGATACATGTATTTGGAACTCTAAACGAAACATGGTTTGTGCTAGCTCTTTGAAACTTGACACAAGAAAGCAGGTTCAAGTTCTATCTCTATGGTTTGTTTGCTGTTGATGTAGCCCTAATCAGAGACTGGCGAAAATCACTTTCATAAAAAGGGGTTGCCAAGTTTCCAAAAAACTACGAGTTGCCTGAAATCTCAGCAAACATTATTTCACAAAATCTTGATGATTCTTTCAGGTAATGATCAGTACACCAAAACCACTTGGCTCACCAAATTTCGTTCTTCTAGGTTAAACCGTTCGTTTGCAGTAACTGTTTTCATTTTTAGGTTTCACTCTGTTTTCTCCAATAAGGATACATGTACTTGGAACTCTAAATCAAACACGGTTTGTGCTAGCTCTTTTTGAAACTTGACACAATAAACCAGTTTCAAGTTCTATCTCTATGGTTTGTTGGCTGTTGATGTAGCCCTAATCAGAGACTGGCGAAAATCACTTTCATGGAAATGGGTTGCCAAGCTTCCAAAAAACTACGAGTTGTCTGAAATCTCAGCAAACATTTTTTCACCCAATCTTGATGATTCTTTCAGGTAATGATCAGGACACCAAAACCACCTGGCTCACCAAATTTCGTTCTTCTAGGTTAAACCGTTCGTTTGCAGTAACTGTTTTCATTTTTAGGTTTCACTCTGTTTTCTGCTTTAGAGATACATGTATTTGAAACTCTAAATAAAACACGGTTTGTGCTAGCTCTTTGAAACTTGACACAAAAAAACAGTTTCAAGTTCTATCTCTATGGTTTGTTTGCTGTTGATGTAGCCCTAAGCAGAGACTGGCGAATATCACTTTCTTAAAAAGGGGTTGCCAAGCTTCCATAAAACTACGAGTTGCCAGAAATCTCAGCAAACATTTTTTCACCCAATCTTGATGATTCTTTCAGGTAATGATCAGTACACCAAAACCACTTGGCTCACCAAATTTCGTTCTTGTAGGTTAAACCGTTCGTTTGCAGTAACAGTTTTCATTTTTAGGTTTCACTCTGTTTTCTTCTATAGGGATACATGTATTTGGAACTCTAAATCAAACACGGTTTTGCTAGCTCTTTGAAACTTGACACAAGAAAGCAGTTTCAAGTTCTATCTCTATGGTTTGTTTGCTGTTGATGTAGCCCTAATCAGATACTGGCGAAAATCACTTTCATGGAAAGGGGTTGCCAAGCTTCCAAAAAACTACGAGTTGCCTGAAATCTCAGCAAACATTTTTTCACCCAATCTTGATGATTCTTTCAGGTAATGATCAGGACACCAAAACCACCTGGCTCACCAAATTTCGTTCTTCTAGGTTAAACCGTTCGTTTGCAGTAACTGTTTTCATTTTTAGGTTTCACTCTGTTTTCTCCTATAGAGATACATGTATTTGAAACTCTAAATAAAACACGGTTTGTGATAGCTCTTTGAAACTTGACACAAGAAAGCAGTTTCAAGTTCTATCTCTATGGTTTGTTTGCTGTTAATGTAGCCCTAAGCAGAGACTGGCGAAAATCACTTTCTTAAAAAGGGGTTGCCAAGCTTCCATAAAACTACGAGTTGCCTGAAATCTCAGCAAACATTTTTTCACAAAATCTTGATGATTCTTTCAGGTAATGATCAGTACACCAAAACCACTTGGCTCACCAAAATTTCGTTCTTCTAGATTAAACCATTCGTTTGCAGTAACCGTTTTCATTTTTAGGTTTCACTCTGTTTTCTCCTATAAGGATACATGTATTTGGAACTCTAAATCAAACACGGTTTGTGCTAGCTCTTTTTGAAACTTGACACAATAAAACAGATTCAAGTTCTATCTCTATGGTTTGTTTGCTGTTGATGTAGCCCTAATCAGAGACTGGCGAAAATCACTTTCATGGAAGGGGTTGCCAAGCTTCCAAAAAACTACGAGTTGCCTGAAATCTCAGCAAACATTTTTTCACCCAATCTTGATGATTCTTTCAGGTAATGATCAGTACACCAAAACCACTTGCCTCACCAAATTTCGTTCTTCTAGGTTAAACCGTTCGTTTGCAGTAACCGTTTTCATTTTTAGGTTTCACTCTGTTTTCTCCTATAGGGATACTTGTATTTGGAACTCTAAATCAAACACGGTTTGTGCTAGCTCTTTGAAACTTAACACAAGAAAGCAGTTTCAAGTTCTATCTCTATGGTTTGTTTGCTGTTGATTTAGTCCTAAGCAGAGACTGGCGAAAATCACTTTCATGGAAAGGGGTTGCAAGCTTCCAAAAACTACGAGTTCCCTGAAATCTCAGCAAACATTTTTTCACCCAATCTTGATGATTCTTTCAGGTAATGATCAGGACACAAAAACCACCTGGCTCACCAAATTTCGTTCTTCTAGGTTAAACCGTTCGTTTGCAGTAACTGTTTTCATTTTTAGGTTTCACTCTGTTTTCTCCTATAGAGATACATGTATTTGAAACTCTAAATAAAACACGGTTTGTGCTAGCTCTTTGAAACTTGACACAAGAAAGCAGTTTCAAGTTCTATCTCTATGGTTTGTTTGCTGTTGATGTAGCCCTAAGCAGAGACTGGTGAAAATCACTTTCATGGAAAAGGGTTGCCAAGCTTCCAAAAAACTATGAGTTGCCCGAAATCTCAGCCAACATTTTTTCACCCAATCTTCATGATTCTTTCAGGTAATGATCAGTACACGAAAACCACTTGGCTAACCAAATTTCGTTCTTCTAGGTTAAACCGTTCGTTTGCAGTAACCGTTTTCATTTTTAGGTTTTACTCTGTTTTCTCCTATAGAGATACATGTATTTGGAACTCTAAATAAAACACGGTTTGTGCTAGCTTTTTGAAACTTGACACAATAAAGCAGTTTCAAGATCTATCTCTATGGTTTGTTTGCTGTTGATGTAGCCCTAAGCAGAGACTGGCGAAAATCACTTTCATAAAAAGGGGTTGCCAAGCTTCCATAAAACTACGAGTTTCCTGAAATCTCAGTAAACATTTTTTCACAAAATCTTGATGATTCTTTCAGGTAATGATCAGTACACCAAAACCACTTGGCTCACCAAATTTCGTTCTTCTAGGTTAAACCGTTCGTTTGCAGTAACCGTTTTCATTTTTAGGTTTCACTCTGTTTTCTTCTATAAGGATACATGTATTTGGAACTCTAAATTAAACACGGTTTGTGCTACCTCTTTTTGAAACTTGACACAATAAAACAGTTTCAAGTTCTATCTCTATGGTTTGTTTGCTGTTGATGTAGCCCTAATCAGAGACTGGCGAAAATCACTTTCATGGAAAGGGGTTGCAAAGCTTCCAAAAAACTAGGAGTTGCCTGAAATCTCAGCAAACATTTTTTCACCCAATCTTGATGATTCTTTCAGGTAATGATCAGTACACCAAAACCACTTGCCTCACCAAATTTCGTTCTTCTAGGTTAAACCGTTCGTTTGCAGTATCCGTTTTCATTTTTAGGTTTCACTCTGTTTTCTCCTATAGGGATACATGTATTTGGAACTCTAAATCAAACACGGTTTTTGCAAGCTCTTTGAAACTTGACACAATAAAGCAGTTTCAAGTTCTATCTCTATGGTTTGTTTGCTGTTGATTTAGTCCTAAGCAGAGACTGGCGAAAATCACTTTCATGGAAAGGGGTTGCCAAGCTTCCAAAAAACTACGAGTTGCCTGAAATCTCAGCAAACATTTTTTCACCCAATCTTGATGATTCTTTCAGGTAATGATCAGGACACCAAAACCACCTGGCTCACCAAATTTCGTTCTTCTAGGTTAAACCGTTCGTTTGCAGTAACTGTTTTCATTTTTAGGTTTCACTCTGTTTTCTCCTATAGAGATACATGTATTTGAAACTCTAAATAAAACACGGTTTGTGCTAGCTCTTTGAAACTTGACACAATAAAGCAGTTTCAAGTTCTATCTCTATGGTTTGTTTGCTGTTGATGTAGCCCTAAGCAGAGACTGGCGAAAATCACTTTCTTAAAAAGGGGTTGCCAAGCTTCCATAAAACTACGAGTTGCCTGAAATCTCAGCAAACATTTTTTCACCCAATCTTGATGATTCTTTCAGGTAATGATCAGTACACCAACACCACTTGGCTCACCAAATTTCGTTCTTCTAGGTTAAACCGTTCGTTTGCAGTAACCGTTTTCATTTTTAGGTTTCACTCTGTGTTCTCCTATAGGGATACATGTATTTGGAACTCTAAATCAAACACGGTTTGTGCTAGCTCTTTGAAACTTGACACAAGAAAGCAGTTTCAAGTTCTATCTCTATGGTTTGTTTGCTGTTGATGTAGCCCTAAGCAGAGACTGGTGAAAATCACTTTCATGGAAAAGGGTTGCCAAGCTTCCAAAAAACTACGAGTTGCCCGAAATCTCAGCCAACATTTTTTCACCCAATCTTCATGATTCTTTCAGGTAATGATCAGTACACGAAAACCACTTGGCTAACCAAATTTCGTTCTTCTAGGTTAAACCGTTCGTTTGCAGTAACCGTTTTCATTTTTAGGTTTTACTCTGTTTTCTCCTATAGAGATACATGTATTTGGAACTCTAAATAAAACACGGTTTGTGCTAGCTTTTTGAAACTTGACACAATAAAGCAGTTTCAAGATATATCTCTATGGTTTGTTTGCTGTTGATGTAGCCCTAAGCAGAGACTGGCGATAATCACTTTCATGCAAAGGGGTTGCCAAGCATCCAAAAAACTACGAGTTGCCTGAAATCTCAGCAAACATTTTTTCACCCAATCTTGATGATTCTTTCAGGTAATGATCAGTACACCAAAACCACTTGCCTCACCAAATTTCGTTCTTCTAGGTTAAACCGTTCGTTTGCAGTAACCGTTTTCATTTTTAGGTTTCACTCTGTTTTCTCCTATAGGGATACATGTATTTGGAACTCTAAATTAAACACGGTTTTTGCAAGCTCTTTGAAACTTGACACAATAAAGCAGTTTCAAGTTCTATCTCTATGGTTTGTTTGCTGTTGATTTAGTACTAAGCAGAGACTGGCGAAAATCACTTCCATGGAAAGGGGTTGCCAAGCTTCCAAAAAACTACGAGTTGCCTGAAATCTCAGCAAACATTTTTTCACCCAATCTTGATGATTCTTTCAGGTAATGATCAGTACACCAAAACCACTTGGCTCACCAAATTTCGTTCTTCTAGGTTAAACCGTTCGTTTGCAGTAACTGTTTTCATTTTTAGGTTTCACTCTGTTTTCTCCTATAGAGATACATGTATTTGAAACTCTAAATAAAACACGGTTTGTGCTAGCTCTTTGAAACTTGACACAATAAAGCAGTTTCAAGTTCTATCTCTATGGTTTGTTTGCTGTTGATGTAGCCCTAAGCAGAGACTGGCGATAATCACTTTCATGCAAAGGGGTTGCCAAACTTCCATAAAACTACGAGTTGCCTGAAATCTCAGCAAACATTTTTTCACCCAATCTTGATGATTCTTTCAGGTAATGATCAGTACACCAATACCACTTGGCTCACCAAATTTCGTTCTTCTAGGTTAAACCGTTCGTTTGCAGTAACCGTTTTCATTTTTAGGTTTCACTCTGTTTTCTCCTATAGGGATACATGTATTTGGAACTCTAAATCAAACACGGTTTGTGCTAGCTCTTTGAAACTTGACACAAGAAAGCAGTTTCAAGTTCTATCTCTATGGTTTGTTTGCTGTTGATGTAGCCCTAAGCAGAGACTTGTGAAAATCACTTTCATGGAAAAGGGTTGCCAAGCTTCCAAAAAACTACGAGTTGCCCGAAATCTCAGCCAACATTTTTTCACCCAATCTTCATGATTCTTTCAGGTAATGATCAGTACACGAAAACCACTTGGCTAACCAAATTTCGTTCTTCTAGGTTAAACCGTTCGTTTGCAGTAACCGTTTTCATTTTTAGGTTTTACTCTGTTTTCTCCTATAGAGATACATGTATTTGGAACTCTAAATAAAACACGGTTTGTGCTAGCTTTTTGAAACTTGACACAATAAAGCAGTTTCAAGATATATCTCTATGTTTGTTTGCTGTTGATGTAGCCCTAAGCAGAGACTGGCGATAATCACTTTCATGCAAAGGGGTTGCCAAGCTTCCAAAAAATTACGTGTTGCCTGAAATCTCAGCAAACATTTTTTCACAAAATCTTGATGATTCTTTCAGGTAATGATCAGTACACAAAAACCACTTGACTCACCAAATTTCGTTCTTCTAGGATAAACCGTTCGTTTCCAGTAACCGTTTTCATTTTTAGGTTTTACTCTGTTTTCTCCTATAAGGATACATGTATTTGGAACTCTAAATAAAACACGGTTTGTGCTATCTCTTTGAAACTTGACACAATAAAGCAGTTTCAAGTTCTATCTCTATGGTTTGTTTCCTGTTGATGTAGCCCTAAGCAGAGACTGGCGAAAATCACTTTCATGGAAAGGGGTTGCCAAGCTTCCAAAAAACTACGAGTTGCCTGAAATCTCAGCAAACATTTTTTCACAAAATCTTGATGATTCTTTCAGGTAATGATCAGTACACCAAAACCACTTGGCCCACCAAATTTCGTTCTTCTAGGTTAAACCGTTCGTTTGCAGTAACCGTTTTCATTTTTAGGTTTCACTCTGTTTTCTCCTATAGGGATACATGTATTTGGAACTCTAAACGAAACATGGTTTGTGCTAGCTCTTTGAAACTTGACACAAGAAAGCAGGTTCAAGTTCTATCTCTATGGTTTGTTTGCTGTTGATGTAGCCCTAATCAGAGACTGGCGAAAATCACTTTCATAAAAGGGGTTGCCAAGCTTCCCAAAAAACTACGAGTTGCCTGAAATCTCAGCAAACATTATTTCACAAAATCTTGATGATTCTTTCAGGTAATGATCAGTACACCAAAACCACTTGGCTCACCAAATTTCGTTCTTCTAGGTTAAACCGTTCGTTTGCAGTAACCGTTTTCATTTTTAGGTTTCACTCTGTTTTCTCCAATAAGGATACATGTACTTGGAACTCTAAATCAAACACGGTTTGTGCTAGCTCTTTTTGAAACTTGACACAATAAACCCAGTTTCAAGTTCTATCTCTATGGTTTGTTGGCTGTTGATGTAGCCCTAATCAGAGACTGGCGAAAATCACTTTCATGGAAATGGGTTGCCAAGCTTCCAAAAAACTACGAGTTGCCTGAAATCTCAGCAAACATTTTTTCACCCAATCTTGATGATTCTTTCAGGTAATGATCAGGACACCAAAAACCACCTGGCTCACCAAATTTCGTTCTTCTAGGTTAAACCGTTCGTTTGCAGTAACTGTTTTCATTTTTAGGTTTCACTCTGTTTTCTGCTTTAGAGATACATGTATTTGAAACTCTAAATAAAACACGGTTTGTGCTAGCTCTTTGAAACTTGACACAAAAAAACAGTTTCAAGTTCTATCTCTATGGTTTGTTTGCTGTTGATGTAGCCCAAGCAGAGACTGGCGAAAATCACTTTCTTAAAAAGGGGTTGCCAAGCTTCCATAAAACTACGAGTTGCCAGAAATCTCAGCAAACATTTTTTCACCCAATCTTGATGATTCTTTCAGGTAATGATCAGTACACCAAAACCACTTGGCTCACCAAATTTCGTTCTTGTAGGTTAAACCGTTCGTTTGCACTAACCGTTTTCATTTTTAGGTTTCACTCTGTTTTCTCCTATAGGGATACATGTATTTGGAACTCTAAATCAACACGGTTTGTGCTAGCTCTTTGAAACTTGACACAAGAAAGCAGTTTCAAGTTCTATCTCTATGGTTTTTTTGCTGTTGATGTAGCCCTAATCAGATACTGGCGAAAATCACTTTCATGGAAAGGGGTTGCCAAGCTTCCAAAAAACTACGAGTTGCCTGAAATCTCAGCAAACATTTTTCACCCAATCTTGATGATTCTTTCAGGTAATGATCAGGACACCAAAACCACCTGGCTCACCAAATTTCGTTCTTCTAGGTTAAACCGTTCGTTTGCAGTAACTGTTTTCATTTTTAGGTTTCACTCTGTTTTCTCCTATAGAGATACATGTATTTGAAACTCTAAATAAAACACGGTTTGTGCTAGCTCTTTGAAACTTGACACAAGAAAGCAGTTTCAAGTTCTATCTCTATGGTTTGTTTGCTGTTAATGTAGCCCTAAGCAGAGACTGGCGAAAATCACTTTCTTAAAAAGGGTTGCCAAGCTTCCATAAAACTACGAGTTGCCTGAAATCTCAGCAAACATTTTTTCACCCAATCTTGATGATTCTTTCAGGTAATGATCAGTACACCAAAACCACTTGGCTCACCAAATTTCGTTCTTCTAGGTTAACCGTTCGTTTGCAGTAACCGTTTTCATTTTTAGGTTTCACTCTGTTTTCTCCTATAGGGATACATGTATTTGGAACTCTAAATCAAACACGGTTTGTGCTAGCTCTTTGAAACTTGACACAAGAAAGCAGTTTCAAGTTCTATCTCTATGGTTTGTTTGCTGTTGATGTAGCCCTAAGCAGAGACTGGTGAAAATCACTTTCATGGAAAAGGGTTGCCAAGCTTCCAAAAAACTAAGAGTTGCCCGAAATCTCAGCCAACATTTTTTCACCCAATCTTCATGATTCTTTCAGGTAATGATCAGTACACGAAAACCACTTGGCTAACCAAATTTCGTTCTTCTAGGTTAAACCGTTCGTTTGCAGTAACCGTTTTCATTTTTAGGTTTTACTCTGTTTTCTCCTATAGAGATACATGTATTTGGAACTCTAAATAAAACACGGTTTGTGCTAGCTTTTTGAAACTTGACACAATAAAGCAGTTTCAAGATCTATCTCTATGGTTTGTTTCCTGTTGATGTAGCCCTAAGCAGAGACTGGCGAAAATCACTTTCATGGAAAGGGGTTGCCAAGCTTCCAAAAAACTACGAGTAGCCTGAAATCTCAGCAAACATTTTTTCACAAAATCTTGATGATTCTTTCAGGTAATGATCAGTACACCAAACCACTTGGCCCACCAAATTTCGTTCTTCTAGGTTAAACCGTTTGTTTGCAGTAACCGTTTTCATTTTTAGGTTTCACTCTGTTTTCTCCTATAGGGATACATTTATTTGGAACTCTAAACCAAACATGGTTTGTGCTAGCTCTTTGAAACTTGACACAAGAAAGCAGGTTCAAGTTCTATCTCTATGGTTTGTTTGCTGTTGATGTAGCCCTAATCAGAGACTGGCGAAAATCACTTTCATAAAAAGGGGTTGCCAAGCTTCCAAAAAACTACGAGTTGCCTGAAATCTCAGCAAACATTATTTCACAAATCTTGATGATTCTTTCAGGTAATGATCAGTACACCAAACCACTTGGCTCACCAAATTTCCGTTCTTCTAGGTTAAACCGTTCGTTTGCAGTAACCGTTTTCATTTTTAGGTTTCACTCTGTTTCTCCTATAAGGATACATGTATTTGGAACTCTAAATCAAACACGGTTTGTGCTAGCTCTTTTGAAACTTGACACAATAAACCAGTTTCAAGTTCTATCTCTATGTTTTGTTTGCTGTTGATGTAGCCCTAATCAGAGACTGGCGAAAATCACTTTCATGGAAAAGGGTTGCCAAGCTTCCAAAAAACTATGAGTTGCCTGAAATCTCAGCAAACATTTTTTAACCCAATCTTGATGATTCTTTCAGGTAATGATCAGTGCACCAAAACCACTTGGCTCACCAAATTTCGTTCTTCTAGGTTAAACCGTCCGTTTGCAGTCACCATTTTCATTTTTAGGTTTCACTCTGTTTTCTCCTATAGGGATACATGTATTTGGAACTCTAAATCAAACACGGTTTGTGCTAGCTCTTTGAAACTTGAAACAATAAAGCAGTTTCAAGTTCTATCTCAATGGTTTGTTTGCTGTTGATGTTGCCCTAAGCAGAGACTGGCGAAAATCACTTTCATGGAAAGGGGTTGCCAAGCTTCCAAAAAACTACGAGTAGCCTGAAATCTCAGCAAACATTTTTTCACAAAATCTTGATGATTCTTTCAGGTAATGATCAGTACACCAAAACCACTTGGCCCACCAAATTTCGTTCTTCTAGGTTAAACCGTTCGTTTGCAGTAACCGTTTTCATTTTTAGGTTTCACTCTGTTTTCTCCTATAGGGATACATGTATTTGGAACTCTAAACGAAACATGGTTTGTGCTAGCTCTTTGAAACTTGACACAAGAAAGCAGGTTCAAGTTCTATCTCTATGGTTTTGTTTGCTGTTGATGTAGCCCTAATCAGAGACTGGCGAAAATCACTTTCATAAAAAGGGGTTGCCAAGCTTCCAAAAAACTACGAGTTGCCTGAAATCTCAGCAAACATTATTTCACAAAATCTTGATGATTCTTTCAGGTAATGATCAGTACACCAAACCACTTGGCTCACCAAATTTCGTTCTTCTAGGTTAAACCGTTCGTTTGCAGTAACCGTTTTCATTTTTAGGTTTCACTCTGTTTTCTCCAATAAGGATACATGTACTTGGAACTCTAAATCAAACACGGTTTGTGCTAGCTCTTTTTGAAACTTGACACAATAAACCAGTTTCAAGTTCTATCTCTATGGTTTGTTGGCTGTTGATGTAGCCCTAATCAGAGACTGGCGAAAATCACTTGCATGGAAATGGGTTGCCAAGCTTCCAAAAAACTACGAGTTGCCTGAAATCTCAGCAAACATTTTTTCACCCAATCTTGATGATTCTTTCAGGTAATGATCAGGACACCAAAACCACCTGGCTCACCAAATTTCGTTCTTCTAGGTTAAACCGTTCGTTTGCAGTAACTGTTTTCATTTTTAGGTTTCACTCTGTTTTCTGCTTTAGAGATACATGTATTTGAAACTCTAAATAAAACACGGTTTGTGCTAGCTCTTTGAAACTTGACACAAAAAACAGTTTCAAGTTCTATCTCTATGGTTTGTTTGCTGTTGATGTAGCCCTAAGCAGAGACTGGCGAAAATCACTTTCTTAAAAAGGGGTTGCCAAGCTTCCATAAAACTACGAGTTGCCAGAAATCTCAGCAAACATTTTTTCACCCAATCTTGATGATTCTTTCAGGTAATGATCAGTACACCAAAACCACTTGGCTCACCAAATTTCGTTCTTCTAGGTTAAACCGTTCGTTTGCAGTAACCGTTTTCATTTTTAGGTTTCACTCTGTTTTCTCCTATAGGGATACATGTATTTGGAACTCTAAATCAAACACGGTTTGTGCTAGCTCTTTGAAACTTGACACAAGAAAGCAGTTTCAAGTTCTATCTCTATGGTTGGTTTGCTGTTGATGTAGCCCTAATCAGATACTGGCGAAAATCACTTTCATGGAAAGGGGTTGCCAAGCTTCCAAAAAACTACGAGTTGCCTGAAATCTCAGCAAACATTTTTTCACCCAATCTTGATGATTCCTTTCAGGTAATGATCAGGACACCAAAACCACCTGGCTCACCAAAATTTCGTTCTTCTAGGTTAAACCGTTCGTTTGCAGTAACTGTTTTCATTTTTAGGTTTCACTCTGTTTTCTCCTATAGAGATACATGTATTTGAAACTCTAAATAAAACACGGTTTGTGCTAGCTCTTTGAAACTTGACACAAGAAAGCAGTTTCAAGTTCTATCTCTATGGTTTGTTTGCTGTTAATGTAGCCCTAAGCAGAGACTGGCGAAAATCACTTTCTTAAAAAGGGGTTGCCAAGCTTCCATAAAACTACGAGTTGCCTGAAATCTCAGCAAACATTTTTTCACCCAATCTTGATGATTCTTTCAGGTAATGATCAGTACACCAAAACCACTTGGCTCACCAAATTTCGTTCTTCTAGGTTAAACCGTTCGTTTGCAGTAACCGTTTTCATTTTTAGGTTTCACTCTGTTTTCTCCTATAGGGATACATGTATTTGGAACTCTAAATCAAACACGGTTTGTGCTAGCTCTTTGAAACTTGACACAAGAAAGCAGTTTCAAGTTCTATCTCTATAGTTTGTTTGCTGTTGATGTAGCCCTAAGCAGAGACTGGTGAAAATCACTTTCATGGAAAAGGGTTGCCAAGCTTCCAAAAAACTAAGAGTTGCCCGAAATCTCAGCCAACATTTTTTCACCCAATCTTCATGATTCTTTCAGGTAATGATCAGTACACGAAAACCACTTGGCTAACCAAATTTCGTTCTTCTAGGTTAAACCGTTCGTTTGCAGTAACCGTTTTCATTTTTAGGTTTTACTCTGTTTTCTCCTATAGAGATACATGTATTTGGAACTCTAAATAAAACACGGTTTGTGCTAGCTTTTTGAAACTTGACACAATAAAGCAGTTTCAAGATCTATCTCTATGGTTTGTTTCCTGTTGATGTAGCCCTAAGCAGAGACTGGCGAAAATCACTTTCATGGAAAGGGGTTGCCAAGCTTCCAAAAAACTACGAGTAGCCTGAAATCTCAGCAAACATTTTTTCACAAAATCTTGATGATTCTTTCAGGTAATGATCAGTACACCAAACCACTTGGCCCACCAAATTTCGTTCTTCTAGGTTAAACCGTTCGTTTGCAGTAACCGTTTTCATTTTTAGGTTTCACTCTGTTTTCTCCTATAGGGATACATTTATTTGGAACTCTAAACCAAACATGGTTTGTGCTAGCTCTTTGAAACTTGACACAAGAAAGCAGGTTCAAGTTCTATCTCTATGGTTTGTTTGCTGTTGATGTAGCCCTAATCAGAGACTGGCGAAAATCACTTTCATAAAAAGGGGTTGCCAAGCTTCCAAAAAACTACGAGTTGCCTGAAATCTCAGCAAACATTATTTCACAAAATCTTGATGATTCTTTCAGGTAATGATCAGTACACCAAAACCACTTGGCTCACCAAATTTCGTTCTTCTAGGTTAAACCGTTCGTTTGCAGTAACCGTTTTCATTTTTAGGTTTCACTCTGTTTTCTCCTATAGGGATACATGTATTTGAAACTCTAAATCAAACACGGTTTGTTTTAGCCTTTGATACTTGACACAATAAAGCAGTTTCAAGTTTTTTCTCTATGGTTTGTTTGCTGTTGATGTAGCCCTAAGCAGAGACTGGCGAAAATCTCTTTCATGGAAAGGGGTTGCCAAGCTTCCAAAAAACTACGAGTTGCCTGAAATCTCAGCAGACATTTTTTCACCCAATCTTGATGTTTCTTTCAGGTAATGATCAGTACACCAAAACAACTTGGCTCTCCAAATTTCGTTCTTCTAGGTTAATCCGTTCTTTTGCAGTAACCATTTTCATTTTTAGGTTTCATTCTGTTTACTCCTATAGGCATACATGTGTTTGAAACTCTAAATCAAACACGGTTTGTGCTAACCCTTTGAAACTTGACACAATAAAGCAGTTTCAAGTTCTATCTCTATGGTTTGTTTCCTGTTGATGTAGTCATAAGCAGAGAGTGTCGAAAATCACTTTCATGGAAAGAAGTTGCCAAGCTTCCAAAAAACTACGAGTTGACTGAAATCTCAGCAAACATTTTTTCACCCAATCTTGATGATTTTTTCAGGTAATGATCAGTACACCAAAACCACTTGGCTCACCAAATTTCCTTCTTCTAGGTTAAACCGTTCGTTTGCAGTAACCGTTTTCATTTTTAGGTTTCACTCTGTTTTCTCCTATAGATACATGTATTTGGAACTCTAAATCAAACACGGTTTGTGCTAGCTTATTGAAACATGACACAATAAAGCAGTTTCAAGATCTATCTCTATGGTTTGTTTGCTGTTGATGTAGCCCTCAGCAGAGACTGGCGAAAATCACTTTCATGGAAAGGGGTTGCCAAGCTTCCAAAAAACTACGAGTTGCCTGAAATCTCAGCAAACATTTTTTCACCCAATCATGATGATTCTTTCAGGAATGATCAGTACACCAAAACCACTTGGCTCACCAAACTTCGTTCTTCTAGGTTAAACCGTTCGTTTGCAGTAACCGTTTTCATTTTTAGGTTTCACTCTGTTTTCTTCTATAGGGATACATGTATTTGGAACTATAAATCAAACACAGTTTGTGCTAGCTCTCTGAAACTTGACACAAGAAATCAGTTTCAAGTTCTATCTCTATGCTTTGTTTGCTGTTGATGTAGCCCTAAGCAGAGACTGGCGAAAATCACTTTCATTGAAAGGGGTTGCCAAGCTTCCAAAAAACTACCAGTTGCCTGAAATCTCAGCAGACATTTTTTCACCCAATCTTGATGTTTCTTTCAGGTAATGATCAGTACACCAAAACCACTTGGCTCTCCTAATTTCGTTCTTCTAGGTTAATCCGTTCTTTTGCAGTAACCGTTTTCATTTTTAGGTTTCATTCTTTTTACTCCTATAGGCATACATGTATTTGAAACTGTAAATCAAACACGGTTTGTGCTAACCCTTTGAAACTTGACACAAGAAAGCAGTTTCAAGCTCTATCTCTATGGTTTGTTTGCTGTTGATTTAGTCCTAAGCAGAGACTGGCGAAAATCACTTTCATGGAAAGGGGTTGCCAAGCTTCCAAAAAACTACGAGTTGCCTGAAATCTCAGCAAACATTTTTTCACCCAATCTTGATGATTCTTTCAGGTAATGATCAGGACACCAAAACCACCTGGCTCACCAAATTTCGTTCTTCTAAGTTAAACCGTTCGTTTGCAATAACTGTTTTCATTTTTAGGTTTCACTCTGTTTTCTCCTATAGAGATACATGTGTTTGAAAATCTAAATAAAACACGGTTTGTGCTAGCACTTTGAAACTTGACACAAGAAAGCAGTTTTAAGTTCTATCTCTATGGTTTGTTTGCTGTTGATGTAGCTTTAAGCAGAGACTGGCGAAAATCACTTTCTTAAAAAGGTGTTGCCAAGCTTCCAAAAAACTACGAGTTGCCTGAAATCTCAGCAAACATTTTTTCACCCAATCTTGATGATTCTTTCAGGTAATGTTCAGTACACCAAAACCACTTGGCCCACCAAATTTCGTTCTTCTAGGTTAAACCGTTCGTTTGCAGTAACCGTTTTCATTTTTAGGTTTCACTCTGTTTTCTCCTATAGAGATACATGTATTTGGAACTCTAAACCAAACATGGTTTCTGCTAGCTCTTTGAAACTTGACACAAGAAAGCAGGTTCAAGTTCTATCTCTATGGTTTGTTTGCTGTTGATGTAGCCCTAATCAGAGACTGGCGAAAATCACTTTCAAAAAAAGGGTTGCCAAGCTTCCAAAAAACTATGAGTTGCCTGAAATCTCAGCAAACATTATTTCACAAAATCTTGATGATTCTTTCAGGTAATGATCAGTACACCAAAACCACTTGGCTCACCAAATTTCGTTCTTCTAGGTTAAACCGTTCGTTTGCAGTAACCGTTTTCATTTTTAGGTTTCACTCTGTTTTCTCCTATAAGGATACATGTATTTGGAACTCTAAATCAAACACAGTTTGTGCTAGCTCTTTTTGAAACTTGACACAATAAACCAGTTTTAAGTTCTATCTCTATGGTTGTTTGCTGTTGATGTAGCCCTAATCAGAGACTGGCGAAAATCACTTTCATTGAAAGGGATTGCCAAGCTTCCAAAAAACTACGAGTTGCCTGAAATCTCAGCAAACATTTTTTCACCCAATCTTGATGATTCTTTCAGGTAATGATCAGTGCACCAAAACCACTTGGCCTACCAAATTTCGTTCTTCTAGGTTAAACCGTCCGTTTTCAGTAACCATTTTCATTTTTAGGTTTCACTATGTTTTCTCCTATAGGGATACATGTAATTGGAACTCTAAATCAAACACGGTTTGTGCTAGCTCTTTGAAACTTGAAACAATAAAGCAGTTTCAAGTTCTATCTCTATGGTTTGTTTGCTGTTGATGTAGCCCTAAGCAGAAACTGGCGAAAATCACTTTCATGGAAAGGGGTTGCCAAGCTTCCAAAAAACTACGAGTTGCCTGAAATCTCAGCAAACATTTTTTCACCCAATCTTGATGATTCTTTCAGATAATGATCAGTACACCAAAACCACTTGGCCCACCAAATTTCGTTCTTCTAGGTTAAACCGTTCGTTTGCAGTAACCGTTTTCATTTTTAGGTTTCAATCTGTTTTCTTCTATAGGGATACATGTATTTGGAACTCTAAATCAAACACGGTTTGTGCTAGCCCTTTGAAACTTGAATCAAGAAAGCAGTTTCAAGTTCTATCTCTATGGTTTGTTTGCTGTTGATGTAGCCCTAAGCAAAGACTGGCGAAAATCACTTTCATGGAAAGGGGTTGCCAAGGTTCCAAAAAACAACGAGTTGCCTGAAATCTCAGCAAACATTTTTTCACCCAATCTTGATGATTCTTTCAGGTAATGATAAGTACACCAAAACCACTTGGCTCACCAAATTTCGTTCTTCTAGGTTAAACCGTTCGTTTGCAGTAACCGTTTTCATTTTTAGGTTTCACTCTGTTTTCTCCTATAGGGATACATGTATTTGGAACTCTAAATCAAACACGGTTTGTGCTAGCCCTTTGAAACTTGAATCAAGAAAGCAGTTTCAAGTTCTATCTCTATGGTTTGTTTGCTGTTGGTGTAGCCCTAAGCAGAGACTGGCGAAAATCACTTTCATGGAAAGGGGTTGCCAAGCTTCCATAAACTACGAGTTACCTGAAATCTCAGCAAACATTTTTTCACCCAATCTTGATGATACTTTCAGGTAATGATCAGTACACCAAAACAACTTGGCTCACCAAATTTCGTTCTTCTATGTTAAACCGTTCGTTTGCAGTAACCGTTTTCATTTTTAGGTTTCACTCTGTTTTCTCCTATAGGGATACATGCATTTAGAACTCTAAATGAAACACAGTTTGTGCTAGCTCTTTGAAACTTGACACAAGAAAGCAGTTTCAAGTTCTATCTCTATGGTTTGTTTGCTGTTGATGTAGCTCTAAGCAGATAATGGTGAAAATCACTTTCATGGAAAGGGGTTGCCAAGCTTCCCAAAAACTACGAGTTGCCTGAAATCTCAGCAAACATTTTTTCACCCAATCTTGATGATTCTTTCAGGTAATGATCAGTACACCAAAACCACTTGGCTCACCCTATTTCGTTCTTCTAGGTTAAACCGTCCGTTTTCAGTAACCATTTTCATTTTTAGGTTTCACTCTGTTTTCTCCTATAGGGATACATGTATTTGGAACTCTAAATCAAACACGGTTTGTGCTAGCTCTTTGAAACTTGACACAATAAAGCAGTTTCAAGTTTTATCTCTATGGTTTGTTTGCTGTGGATGTAGCCCTAAGCAGAGACTGGCGAAAATCACTTTCATGGAAAGGGGTTGCCAAGCTTCCAAAAAACTACGAGTTGCCTGAAATCTCAGCAAACATTTTTTCACCCAATCTTGATGATTCTTTCAGGTAATGATCAGTACACCAAAACCACTTGGCCCACCAAATTTCGTTCTTCTAGGTTAAACCGTTCGTTTGCAGTAACCGTTTTTAATTTTTAGGTTTCAATCTGTTTTCTTCTATAGGGATACATGTATTTGGAACTCTAAATCAAACACGGTTTGTGCTAGCTCTTTGAAACTTGACACAAGAAAGCAGTTTCAATTTCTATCTCTATGGTTTGTTTGCTGTTGATGTAGCCCTAAGGAGAGACTGGCGAAAATCACTTTCATGGAAAGGGGTTGCCAAGCTTCCAAAAAACTACGAGTTACCTGAAATCTCAGCAAACATTTTTTCAGCCAATCTTGATGATTCTTTCAGGTAATGATCAGTACACCAAAACCACTTGGCTCACCAAATTTCGTTCTTCTAGGTTAAACCGTTCATTTGCAGTAACCGTTTTCATTTTTAGGTTTCACTCTGTTTTCTCCTATAGGGATACATGTATTTAGAACTCTAAATGAAACACAGTTTGTGCTAGCTCTTTGAAACTTGACACAAGAAAGCAGTTTCAAGTTCTATCTCTATGGTTTTTTTGCTGTTGATGTAGCCCTAAGCAGAGACTGGCGAAAATCACTTTCATGGAAAGGGGTTGCCAAGCTTTCAAAAAACTACGAGTTGCCAGAAATCTCAGCAAACATTTTTTCACCCAATCTTGATGATTCTTTCAGGTAATGATCAGTACACCAAAACCACTTGGCTCACCAAATTTCGTTCTTCTAGGTTAAACCGTTCGTTTGCAGTAACCGTTTTCATTTTTAGGTTTCACTCTGTTTTCTCCTATAGGGATACATGTATTTGAAACTCTAAATCAAACACGGTGTGTGTTAGACTTTGATACTTAACACAATAAAGCAGTTTCAAGTTTTTTCTCTATGGTTTGTTTGCTGTTGATGTAGCCCTAAGCAGAGAGTGGCGAAAATCACTTTCATGGAAAGAAGTTGCCAAGCTTCCAAAAAACTACGAGTTGCCTGAAATCTCAGCAAACATTTTTTCACCCAATCTTGATGATTCTTTCAGGTAATGATCAGTACACCGAAACCACTTGGCTCACCAAATTTCGTTTTTCTAGGTTAAACCGTTCGTTTGCAGTAACCGTTTTCATTTTTAGGTTTCACTCTGTTTTCTCCTATAGGGATACATGTATTTGAAATTCTAAATCAAACACGGTTTGTGTTAGCCTTTGATACTTGACACAATAAAGCAGTTTCAAGTTTTTTCTCTATGGTTTGTTTTCTGTTGATGTAGCCCTAAGCAGAGAGTGGCGAAAATCTCTTTCATGGAAAGAAGTTGCCAAGCTTCCAAAAAACTACGAGTTGCCTGAAATCTCAGCAAACATTTTTTCACCCAATCATGATGATTCTTTCAGGAAATGATCAGTACACCAAAACCACTTGGCTCACCAAATTTCGTTCTTTTAGGTTAAACCGTTCATTTGCAGTAACCGTTTACATTTTTAGGTTTCACTCTGTTTTCTCCTATGGGGATAAATGATTTTGGAACTATAAATCAAACACAGTTTGTGCTAGCTCTCTAAAACTTGACACAAGAAATCAATTTCAAGTTCTATCTCTTTGCTTTGTTTGCTGTTAATGTAGCCCTAAGCAGAGACTGGCGAAAATCACTTTAATGGAAAGGGGTTGCCAAGCTTCCAAAAAACTACGAGTTGCCTGAAGACTCAGCAGACATTTTTTCACCCAATCTTGATGTTTCTTTCAGGTAATTATCAGTACACCAAAACCACTTGGCTCTCCAAATTTCGTTCTTCTAGGTTAATCCGTTCTTTTGCAGTAACCATTTTCATTTTTAGGTTTCATTCTGTTTACTCCTATAGGCATACATGTATTTGAAACTCTAAATCAAACACGGTTTGTGCTAACCCTTTGAAACTTGACACAATAAAGCAGTTTCAAGTTCTATCTCTATGGTTTGTTTGCTGTTGATGTAGTCATAAGCAGAGAGTTTCGAAAATCACTTTCATGGAAAGAAGTTGCCAAGCTTCCAAAAAACTACGAGTTGACTGAAATCTCAGCAAACATTTTTTCACCCAATCTTAATGATTCTTTCAGGTAATGATCAGTACACCAAAACCACTTGGCTCACCAAATTTCGTTCTTCTAGGTTAAACCGTTCGTTTGCAGTAACCGTTTTCATTTTTATGTTTCACTCTGTTTTCTGCTATAGGGATACATGTATTTGAAACTCTAAATCAAACACGGTTTGTGTTAGCCTTTGATACTTGACACAATAAAGCAGTTTCAAGTTTTTTCTCTATGGTTTGTTTGCTGTTGATGCAGCCCAAAGCAGAGAGTGGCGAAAATCACTTTCATGGAAACAAGTTGAAAAGCTTCCAAAAAACTACGAGTTTCCTGAAATCTCAGCAAACATTTTTTCAACCAATCATGATGATTCTTTCAGGAAATGATCAGTACACCAAAACAACTTGGCTCACCAAATTTCGTTCTTCTAGGTTAAACCGTTCGTTTGCAGTAACCGTTTTCATTGTTAGGTTTCACTCTGTTTTCTCCTATAGGGATACATGTATTTGGAACTATAAATCAAACACAGTTTGTGCTAGCTCTCTGAAACTTGACATAAGAAATCAGTTTCAAGTTCTATCTCTATGCTTTATTTGCTGTTGATGTAGCCCTAAGCAGAGACTGGCGAAAATCACTTTCATGGAAAGGGGTTGCCAAGCTTCCAAAAAACTACGAGTTGCCTGAAATCTCAGCAGACATTTTTTCACCCAATCTTGATGTTTCTTTCAGGTAATGATCAGTACAACAAAAGCACTTGGCTCTCAAAATTTCGTTCTTCTAGGTTAATCCGTTCTTTTGCAGTAACTGTTTTCATTTTTAGGTTTCATTCTGTTTACTCCTATAGGCATACATGTATTTGAAACTCTAAATCAAACACGGTTTGGCTAACCCTTTGAAACTTGACACAATAAAGCAGTTTCAAGTTCTATCTCTATGGTTTGTTTGCTGTTGATGTAGCCCTAAGCAGAGACTGGCGAAAATCATTTTCATGGAAAGAAGTTGCCAAGCTTCCAAAAAACTACGAGTTGACTGAAATCTCAGCAAACATTTTTTCACCCAATCTTGATAATTCTTTCAGGTAACGATCAGTACACAAAAACCACTTGGCTCACCAAATTTCGTTCTTCTAGTTTAAACCGTTCGTTTGCAGTAACCGTTTTCATTTTTAGGTTTCGCTCTGTTTTCTCCTATAGGGATACATGTATATGGAAATCTAAATCAAACACGGTTTGTGCTTGCTTTTTGAAACTTGACACAATAAAGCAGTTTCAAGTTCTATCTCTATGGTTTGTTTGCTGTTGATGTAGCCTTAAGCAGAGACTGGCGAAAATCACTTTCATGGAAAGGGGTTGCCAAGCTTCCAAAAAACTACGAGTTTAGTGAAATCTCTGCAAACATTTATTCACCCAATCTTGATGATTCTTTCAGGTAATGATCGGTACTCGAAAACCACTTGGCTCACCAAATTTCCTTCTTCTAGGTTTAACCGTTCGTTTGCAGTAACCGTTTTCATTTTTAGGTTTCACTCTGTTTTCTCCCATAGGGATACATGTATTTGGAACTCTAAATCAAACACGGTTTCTGCTAGCTCTTTGAAACTTGACACAATAAAGCAGTTTCAAGTTCTATCTCAACTGTATGTTTGCTGTTGATGTAGCCCTAAGCAGAGACTGGCGAAAATCACTTTCATGGAAAGAAGTTGCCAAGCTTCCAAAAAACTACGAGTGGCCTGAAATCTAAGCAAACATTTTTTCACCCAATCTTGATGATTTTTTCACGTAATGATCAGTACACCAAAACCACTTGGGTCACCAAATTTCGTTCTTCTAGGTTAAACCGTTCGTTTGCAGTAACCGTTTTCATTTTAAGGTTTCACTCTGTTTTCTCCTATAGGGATACATGTATTTGGAACTCTAAATCAAACACGGTTTGTGCTAGCTCTTTGAAACTTGACACAATAAAGCAGTTTCAAGTTCTATCTTTATGGTTTGTTTGCTGTTGATGTAGCCCTAAGCAGAGACTGGCGAAAATAACTTTCATGGAAAGGGGATGCCAAGCTTCCAAAAAACTACGAGTTTCCTGAAATCTCAGCAAAGATTTTTTCACCCAATCTTGATGTTTATTTCAGGTAATAATCAGTACACCAAAACCACTTTGCTCACCAAATTTCGTTCTTCTAGGTTAAACCGTTCTTTTGTAGTCACCTTTTTCATTTTTAGGTTTCATTCTGTTTACTCCTATAGGCATACATGTATTTGGAACTCTAAATCAAACACGGTTTGTGCTAGCCCTTTGAAACTTGACACAATAAAGCAGTTTAAAGTTCTATCTCTGTGGTTTGTTTGCTGTTGATGTAGCCCTAAGCAGAGAGTAGCGAAAATCACTTTCATGGAAAGGGGTTGCAAAGCTTCCAAAAAACTACGAGTTGCCTGAAATCTCAGCAAACATTTTTTCACCCAATCTTGATGATTCTTTCAGGTAATCATCAGTACATCAAAACTACTTGGCTCACCAAATTTCGTTGTTCTAGGTTAAACCGTTCGTTTGCAGTAACCGTTTTCATTTTTAGGTTTCCCTCTGTTTTCTCCTATAGGGATACATGTATTTGGAACTCTAAATGAAACACGGTTTGTGCTAGCTCTTTGAAACCTGACACAACAAAGCAGCTTCAAGTTCTATCTCTATGCTTTGTTTGCTGTTGATGTAGCCCTAAGCAGCGACTGGCGATAATCACTTTCATGGAAAGGGGTTGCCAAGCTTCCAAAAAACTACGAGTTGCCTGAAATCTCAGCAAACATTTTTTCACCCAATCGTGATGATTCTTTCATGTAATGATCAGTACACCAAAACCACTTGGCTCACCAAATCTCATTCTTCTAGGTTAAACTGTTCATTTGCAGTAACCATTTTCATTTTTAGGTTTCACTCTGTTTTCTCCTATAGGGATACATGTATTTGGAACTCTAAATCAAACACAGTTTTTGCTAGCGCTTTGAAACTTGACACAATAAAGCAGTTACAAGTTCTATCTCGATGGTTTGTTTGCAGTTGATGTAGCCCTAAGCAGAGACTGGCGAAAATCACTTTCATGGAAAGGGGTTGCCAAGCTTCCAAAAAACTACGAGTTGCCTGAAATCTCAGCAAACATTTTTTCACCCAATCTTGATGATTCTTTCAGGTAATGATCAGTACACCAAAACCACTTGGCTCACCAAGTTTCATTCTTCTAGGTTAAACCGTTCGTTTGCAGTAACCGTTTTCATTTTTAGGTTTCACTCTGTTTTCTCCTATACGGATACATGTATTTGGAACTCTAAATCAAACACGGTTTCTGCTAGTTCTTTGAAACTTGACACAATAAAGCAGTTGCAAGTTCTGTCTCTATGGTTTCTTTGCTGTTGATGTAGCCCTAAGCAGAGACTGGCGAAAATCACTTTCATGGAAAGGGGTTGCCAAGCTTCCAAAAAACTACGAGTTGCCTGAAATCTCAGCAAACATTTTTTCACCCAATCTTGATGATTCTCTCAGGTAATGATCAGTACACCAAAACCACTCTGCGCACCAAATTTCGTTCTTCTAGGTTAAACCGTTCGTTTGCAGTAACCCTTTTCATTTTTAGGTTTCACTCTGTTTTCTCCTATAGGTTACATGTATTTGGAACTCTAAATCAAACACGGTTTTTGCTAGCTCTTTGAAACTTGACACAAGAAATCAGTTTCAAGTTCTATCTCTATGGTTTGCTTGCTGTTGATGTAGACCTAAGCAGAGACTGGCGAAAATCACTTTCATGGAAAGGGGTTGCCAAGCTTCCAAAAAATTACGAGTTGCCTGAAATCTCAGCAAACTTTTTTTCACCCAATCTTGATGAATTTTTCAGGTAATGATCAGTACACCAAAACCACTTGGCTCACCAAATTTCGTTCTTCTAGGTTAAACCGTTTGTTTGAAGTAACCGTTTTTATTTTTAGGTTTCACTCTTTTTTCTCCTATAGAGATACATGTATTTGGAACTCTAAATCAAACACGGTTTGTGCTAGCTCTTTGAAACTTGACACAAGAAAGCAGTTTCAAGTTCTATCTCTATGGTTTGTTTGCTGTTTATGTAGCCCTAAGCAGAGACTGGCGAAAATCACTTTCATAGAAAGGGGTTGCCAAGCTTCCAAAAAACTACGAGTTGCCTGACATCTCAGCAAACCTTTTATCACCCAATCTTGATGATTCTTTCATGTAATGATCAGTACACCAAAACCCGTTGTCTCACCAAATTTCGTTCTTCTCGGTTAAACCGTTCGATTGCAGTAACCGTTTTTATTTTTAGGTTTCACTCTGTTTTCTCCTATAGGGATACATGTATTTGGAACTCTAAATCAAACACGGTTTGTGCTAGCTCTTTGAAACTTGACAATAAAGTAGTCTGAAGTTCTATCTCTATGTTTTGTTTGCTGTTGATGTAGCCCTAAGCAGAGACTGCCGAAAATCACTTTCATAGAAGGGTTGCCAAGCTTCCAAAAAACTACGAGTTGCTTGAAATCTCAGCAAACCTTTTTTGACCCAATCTTGATGATTCTTTCAGTTAATGATCAGTAGACCAAAACCACTTGGCTCAACAAATTTCGTTCTTCTAGGTTAACCGTTCGTTTGCAGTAACCGTTTTATTTTTAGGTTTCACTCTGTTTTCTCCTGTAGGGATACATGTATTTGGAACTCTAAATCAAACACGGTTTGTGCTAGCCCTTTGAAACTTGAAACAATAAAGCAGTTTCAAGTTCTATCTCTATGGTTTGTCTGCTGTTGCTGTAGCCCTAAGCAGAGACTGGCGAAAATCACTTTCATGGAAAGGGTTTGCCAAGCTTCCAAAAAACTACGAGTTGACTGAAATCTCAGCAAATTTTTTTTTAACCAATCTTGATGATTCTTCAGGTAATGATCAGAACACCAAAACCACTTGGCTCACCAAATTTCGTTCTTCTAGGTTAAACCGTTCGTTTGCAGTAACCGTTTTCATTTTTAGGTTTCACTCTGTTTTCTCCTGTAGGGATACATGTATTTGGAACTCTAAATCAAACACGGTTTGTGCTAGCTCTTTGAAACTTGACACAAGAAAGCAGTTTCAAGTTCTATCTCTATGGTTTGTTTGCTGTTGATGTAGCCCTAAGCAGAGACTGGCGAAATCACTTTCATGGAAAGGGTTTGCCCAGCTTCCAAAAAACGAGTTGCCTGAAATCTCACCAAACATTTTTTCACCCAATCTTGATAATTCTTTCAGGTAATGATCAGTACACCAAAACCACTTGGCTCACCAAATTTCGTTCTTCTAGGTTAAACCGTTCGTTTGCAATAACCGTTTTCATTTTTAGGTTTCACTCTGTTTTCTCCTATAATGATACATGTATTTGGAACTCTAAATCAAACACGATTTGTGCTAGCCCTTTGAAACTTGACACAATAAAGCAGTTTCAAGTTCTATCTCTATGCTTTGTTTGCTGTTGATGTAGCCCTAAGCAGAGACTGGCGAAAATCACTTTCATGGAAAGGGGTTGCCAAGCTTCCAAAAAACTACGAGTTACCTGAAATCTCAGCAAACATTTTTTCACCCAATCTTGATGATTCTTTCAGGTAATGATCAGTACACCAAACCACTTGGCTCACCAAATTTCGTTCTTCTTAGTTAAGCCGTTCGTTTGCAGTAACCGTTTTCATTTTTAGGTTTCACTCTGTTTTCTCCTATAGAGATACATGTATTTAGAACACTAAATCAAACACGGTTTTTTCTAGCCCTTTGAAACTTGACACAATAAAGCAGTTTCAAGTTCTATCTCTATGGTTTGTTTGCTGTTGATGTAGCCCTAAGCAGAGACTGGCCAAAATCACTTTCATAAAAAGGGTTTGCCAAGCTTTCAAAAAAATACCAGTTTCCTGAAATCTCAGCAAACATTTTTTCACCCAATCTATGATTCTTTCAGATAATGATCAGTACACCAAAACCACTTGGCTCACCAAATTTCGTTCTTCTAGATTAAACAGTTCGTTTGCAGTAACCCTTTTCATTTATACGTTTCACTGTGTTTTCTCCTATAGGGATACATGTATTTGGAACTCTAAATCAAACACGGTTTGTGCTAGCCCTTTGAAACTTGACACAATAAAGCAGTTTCAAGTTCTATCTCTATGGTTTGTTTGCTGTTGATGTAGCCCTAAACAGAGACTGGCGAAAATCACTTTCATGGAAAGGGGTTGCCAAGCTTCCAAAAAACTACGAATTGCCTGAAATCTCAGCAAACATTTTTTCACCCAATCTTGATGATTATTCCAGGTAATGATCAGTACACCAAAACCACTTGGCTCACCAAATTTCGTTCTTCTAGGTTAAACCGTTCATTTGCAGTAACCGTTTTCATTTTTAGGTTTCACTCTGTTTTCTCCTATAGAGATACATGTATTTAGAACACTAAATCAAACACGGTTTTTTCTAGCCCTTTGAAACTTGACACAATAAAGCAGTTTCAAGTTCTATCTCTATGGTTTGTTTGCTGTTGATGTAGCCCTAAGCAGAGACTGGCCAAAATCACTTTCATAAAAAGGGTTTGCCAAGCTTTCAAAAAAATACCAGTTTCCTGAAATCTCAGCAAACATTTTTTCACCCAATCTATGATTCTTTCAGATAATGATCAGTACACCAAAACCACTTGGCTCACCAAATTTCGTTCTTCTAGATTAAACAGTTCGTTTGCAGTAACCCTTTTCATTTTTAGGTTTCACTCTGTTTTCTCCTATAGGGATACATGTATTTTAAACTCTAAATAAAACACGGTTTGTGCTAGCTCTTTGAAACTTGACACAAGAAAGCAGTTTCAAGTTCTATCTCTATGGTTTGTTTGCTGTTGATGTAGCCCTAAGCAGAGACTGGCGAAAATCACTTTCATGGAAAGGGGTTGCCAAGCTTCCAAAAATCTACGAGTTGCCTGAAATCTCAGCAAACATTTTTTCACCCAATCTTCATGATTCTTTCAGGTAATGATCAGTACACCAAAACCACTTGGTTCACCAAATTTCGTTCTTCTAGGTTAAACCGTTCGTTTGCAGTAACCGTTTTCATTTTTAGGTTTCACTCTGTTTTCTCCTATAGGGATACATGTATTTGGAACTCTAAATCAAACACGGTTTGTGCTAGCTCTTTGAAACTTGACACAAGAAAGCAGTTTCAAGTTCTATCTCTATGGTTTGTGTGCTGTTGATGTAGCCCTAAGCAGAGACTGGCGAAAATCACTTTCATGGAAAGGGGTTGCCAAGCTTTCAAAAAACTACGAGTTGCCTGAAAACTCAGCCAATATTTTTTCACACAATCTTGATGATTCTTTCAGGTAATGATCAGTACACCAAAACCACTTGGCTCACCAAATTTCGGTTCCTCTAGGTTAAACCGTTCGTTTGCAGTAACCGTTTTCATTTTTAGGTTTCACTCTGTTTTTCTCCTATAGGGATACATGTATTTGGAACTCTAAATCAAACACGGTTTGTGCTAGCTCTTTGAAACTTGACACAAGAAAGCAGTTTCAAGTTCTATCTCTTTGGATTGTTTGCTGTTGATGTAGCCCTAAGCAGAGACTGGCGAAAATCACTTTCATGGAAAGGGGTTGCCAAGCTTCCAAAAAACTACGAGATGCCTGAAATCTCAGCCAACATTTTTTCACACAATCTTGATGATTCTTTCAGGTAATGATCAGTACACCAAAACCGCTTGGCTTACCAAATTTCGTTCTTCTAGGTTAAACCTTCCTTTGCAGTAACCGTTTTCATTTTTAGGTTTCACTCTGTTTTCTCCTATAGGGTTACATGTATTTGGAACTCTAAATCAAACACGGTTTGTCCTAGCTCTTTGAAACTTGATACAATAAAGCAGTTTCAAGTTCTATCTCTATGGTTTGTTTGCTGTTGATGTAGCCCTAAGCAGAGACTTGTGAAAATCACTTTAATGGAAAGGGGTTGCCAAGCTTCCAAAAAAGTAGGAGTTTCCTGAAATCTCAGCAAATATTTTTTCACGCAATCTTGATGATTCTTTCAGGTAATGATCAGTACACCAAAACCACTTGGCTCAACAAATTTCGTTCTTCTATGTTAAACCATTGATTTGCAGTAACCGTTTTCATTTTTAGTTTTCACTCTGTTTTCTTTTATAGGGATACATGTATTTGGAACTCTAAATCAAACACGGTTTGTTCTAGCTCTTTGAAACCTGACACAAGAAAGCAGTTTCAAGTTCTGTCTCTATGGTTTGTTTGCTGTTGATGTAGGCCTAAGCAGAGACTGGCGAAAATTATTTTCATGGAAAGGGGTTGCCAAGCTTTAAAAAACTACGAGTTGCCTGACATCTCAGCAAACATTTTTTCACCCAATCTTGATGATTCTTTCAGGTAATGATCAGTACACCAAACCCACTTGGCTCACCAAATTTCTTTCTTCTAAGTTAAACCGTTCGTTTGCAGTAACCGTTTTCATTTTCAGGGTTCACTCTGTTTTCTCCTATAGGGATACATGTATTTGGAACTCTAAATCAAACACGGTTTGTGCTAGCTCTTTGAAACTTGACACAAGAAAGAAGTTTCAAGTTCTATCTCCATGGTTTGTTTGCTGTTGATGTAGCCCTAAGCAGAGACTGGCGAAAATCACTATCATGGAAAGGGGTTGCCAAGCTTCCAAAAAACTACGAGTTGCCTCAAATCTCAGCAAACCTTTTTTCACCAAATCTTGATGATTCTTTAAGGTAATGATCAGTACACCAAAACCACTTGGCTCACCAAATTTCGTTCTTCTAGGTTAAACCGTTCGTTTGCAGTAACCGTTTTCATTTTTAGGTTTCACTCTGTTTTCTCCTATAGGGATACATGTATTTGGAACTCTAAATCAAACACGGTTTGGGCTAGCTCTTTGAAACTTGACACAAGAAAGCAGTTTCAAGTTCTATCTCTATGGTTTATTTGCTGTTGATGTAGCCCTTAGCAGAGACTGGCGAAAATCACTTTCATGGAAAGGGGTTGCCAAACTTCCAAAAAACTACGAGTTTCCTGAAATCTAAGCAAACATTTTTTCACCCAATCTTGATAATTCTTTCAGGTAATGATCATTACACCAAAACCACTTGGCTCACCAAATTTCGTTCTTCTAGTTTAAACCGTTCATTTGCAGTAACCGTTTTCATTTTTAGGTTTCACTTTGTGTTCTCCGATAGGGATACATGTATTTGGAACTCTAAATCAAACACGGTTTGTGCTAGCTCTTTGAAACTTGACACAATGAAAGTAGTTTCAAGTTCTATCTCTATGGTTTTTTGCTGTTGATGTAGCCCTAAGCAGAGACTGGCGTAAATCACTTTCATATAAAGAAGTTGCCAAGCTTCCAAAAAACTACGAGTTTCCTGAAATCTCAGCAAACATTTTTTCACCCAACTTGATGATTCTTTCAGGTAATGATCAGAACACCAACACCACTTGGCTCACCAAATTTCGTTTTTCAAGGTTAAACCGTTCGTTTGCAGTAACCGTTTTCATTTTTACGTTTCACTCTGTTTTCTCCTATAGGGATACATGTATTTGGAACTCTAAATCAAACACGGTTTGTGCTAGCTCTTTGAAACTTGAAACAAGAAAGAAGTTTCAAGTTCTATCTCTATGGTTTCTTTGCTGTTGATGTAGCCCTAAGCATAGACTGGCGACGATCCCTTTCATGGAAAGGGGTTGCCAAGCTTCCAAAAAACTACGAGTTGCCTGAAATCTCAGCAAACATTTTTTCACCCAATCTTGATGATTCTTTCAGGTAATGATCAGTACAACAAAACCACTTGGCTCACCAAATTTCGTTCTTCTATATTAAACCATTAGTTTGCAGTAACCGTTTTCATTTTTAGGTTTCACTCTGTTTTCTCCTATAGGGATACATGTATTTGGAACTCTAAATCAAACACGGTTCGTGCTAGCTCTTTGAAACTTGACACAATGAAAGCAGTTTCAAGTTCTATCTCTATGGTTTGTTTGCTGTTGATGTAGCCCTAAGCAGAGACTGGCGAAAATCACTTTCATGGAAATGGGTTGCCAAACTTCCAAAAAACTACCAGTTGCCTGAAATCTAAGCAAACATTTTTTCACCCAATCTTCATGATTCTTTCAGGTAATGATCAGTACACCAAAACCACTTGGTTCACCAAATTTCGTTCTTCTAGGTTAAACCGTTCGTTTGCAGTAACCGTTTTCATTTTTAGGTTTCACTCTGTTTTCTCCTATAGGGATACATGTATTTGGAACTCTAAATCAAACACGGTTTGTGCTAGCTCTTTGAAACTTGACACAAGAAAGCAGTTTCAAGTTCTATCTCTATGGTTTGTGTGCTGTTGATGTAGCCCTAAGCAGAGACTGGCGAAAATCACTTTCATGGAAAGGGGTTGCCAAGCTTTCAAAAAACTACGAGTTGCCTGAAATCTCAGCCAATATTTTTTCACACAATCTTGATGATTCTTTCAGGTAATGATCAGTACACCAAAACCACTTGGCTCACCAAATTTCGTTCTTCTAGGTTTAAACCGTTCGTTTGCAGTAACCGTTTTCATTTTTAGGTTTCACTCTGTTTTCTCCTATAGGGATACATGTATTTGGAACTCTAAATCAAACACGGTTTGTGCTAGCTCTTTGAAAGTTGACACAAGAAAGCAGTTTCAAGTTCTATCTCTATGGTTTGTTTGCTGTTGATGTAGCCCTAAGCAGAGACTGGCGAAAATCACTTTCATGGAAAGGGGTTGCCAAGCTTCCAAAAAACTACGAGATGCCTGAAATCTCAGCCAACATTTTTTCACACAATCT
>NW_027521287.1:39245-63431 GCF_052094955.1 Ictidomys tridecemlineatus
AAACCTAAAAATGAAAACGGTTACTGCAAACGAACGGTTTAACCTAGAAGAAGGAAATTTGGTGAGCCAAGTGGTTTTGGTGTACTGATCATTACCTGAAAGAATCATCAAGATTGGGTGAAAAAATGTTTGCTGAGATTTCAGTCAACTCGTAGTTTTTTTGAAGCTTGGCAACTTCTTTCCATGAAAGTGATTTTCGACACTCTCTGCTTATGACTACATCAAAAGCAAACAAACCATAGAGATAGAACTTGAAACTGCTTTCTTGTGTCAAGTTTCAAAGGGTTAGCAGAAACCGTGTTTGATTTAGAGTTTCAAACACATGTATGCCTATAGGAGTAAACAGAATGAAACCTAAAAATGAAAATGGTTACTGCAAAAGAACGGATTAACCTAGAAGAACGAAATTTGGAGAGCCAAGTTGTTTTGGTGTACTGATCATTACCTGAAAGAAACATCAAGATTGGGTGAAAAAATGTCTGCTGAGATTTCAGGCAACTCGTAGTTTTTTGGAAGCTTGGCAACCCCTTTCCATGAAAGTGATTTTCGCCAGTCTCTGCTTAGGGCTACATCAACAGCAAACAAAGCAAAGAGATAGAACTTGAAACTGATTTCTTGTGTCAAGTTTCAGAGAGCTAGCACGAACTGTGTTTGATTTATAGTTCCAAATACATGTATCCCCATAGGAGAAAACAGAGTGAAACCTAAAAATGAAAACGGTTACTGCAAATGAACGGTTTAACCTAAAAGAACGAAATTTGGTGAGCCAAGTGGTTTTGGTGTACTAATCATTTCCTGAAAGAATCATCATGATTGGGTGAAAAAATGTTTGCTGAGATTTCAGGCAACTCGTAGTTTTTTGGAAGCTTGGCAACTTGTTTCCATGAAAGAGATTTTCGCCACTCTCTGCTTAGGGCTACATCAACAGCAAACAAACCATAGAGAAAAAACTTGAAACTGCTTTATTGTGTCAAGTATCAAAGGCTAACACAAACCGTGTTTGATTTAGAGTTTCAAATACATGTATCCCTATAGGAGAAAACAGAGTGAAACCTAAAAATGAAAACGGTTACTGCAAACGAACGGTTTAACCTAGAAAAACGAAATTTGGTGAGCCAAGTGGTTTCGGTGTACTGATCATTACCTGAAAGAATCATCAAGATTGGGTGAAAAAATGTTTGCTGAGATTTCAGGCAACTCGTAGTTTTTTGGAAGCTTGGCCACCCCTTTTTATCAAAGTGATTTTCGCCAGTCTCTGCTTAGGGCTACATCAACAGCAAACAAACCATAGAGATAGAACTTGAAACTGCTTTATTGTGTCAAGTTTCAAAGGGTTAGCACAAACCGTGTTTGATTTAGAGTTACAAATACATGTATGCCTATAGGAGTAAAAAGAATGAAACCTAAAAATGAAAACGGTTACTGCAAAAGAACGGATTAACCTAGAAGAACGAAATTAGGAGAGCCAAGTGGTTTTGGTGTACTCATCATTACCTGAAAGAAACATCAAGATTGGGTGAAAAAATGTCTGCTGAGATTTCAGGCAACTGGTAGTTTTTTGGAAGCTTGGCAACCCCTTTCAATGAAAGTGATTTTCGCCAGTTTCTGCTTAGGGCTACATCAACAGCAAACAAAGCATAGAGACAGAACTTGAAACTGATTTCTTGTGTCAAGTTTCAGAGAGCTAGCACAAACTGTGTTTGATTTATAGTTCCAAATACATGTATCCCTATAGGAGAAAACAGAGTGAAACCTAAAAATGAAAACCGTTACTGCAAACGAACGGTTTAACCTAGAAGAACGAAATTTGGTGAGCCAAGTGGTTTTGGTGTACTGATCATTCCTGAAAGAATCATCATGATTGGGTGAAAAAATGTTTGCTGAGATTTCAGGCAACTCGTAGTTTTTTGGAAGCTTGGCAACTTCTTTCCATGAAAGTGATTTTTGCCAGTCTCTGCTTAGGGCTACATCAACAGCAAACAAACCATAGAGATAGATCTTGAAACTGCTTTATTGTGTCATGTTTCAATAAGCTAGCACAAACCGTGTTTGATTTAGAGTTCCAAATACATGTATCTATAGGAGAAAACAGAGTGAAACCTAAAAATTAAAACAGTTACTGCAAACGAACGGTTTAACCTAGAAGAACGAAATTTGGTGAGCCAAGTGGTTTTGGTGTACTGATCATTACCTGAAAGAATCATCAAGATTTTGTGAAATAATGTTTGCTGAGATTTCAGGCAACTCGTAGTTTTTTGGAAGCTTGGCAACCCCTTTTTATGAAAGTGATTTTCGCCAGTCTCTGCTTAGGGCTACATCAACAGGAAACAAACCAAAGAGATAGAACTTGAAACTGCTTTATTGTGTCAAGTTTCAAAGAGCTAGCACAAACCGTGTTTGATTTAGAGTTCCAAATACATGTATCCTTATAGGAGAAAACAGAGTGAAACCTAAAAATGAAAACGGTTACTGGAAACGAACGGTTTATCCTAGAAGAACGAAATTTGGTGTGTCAAGTGGTATTTGTGTCCTGATCATTACCTGAAAGAATCATCAAGATTGGGTTAAAAAATGTTTGCTGAGATTTCAGGCAACTCGTAGTTTTTTGGAAGCTTGGCAACCCCTTTTAAGAAAGTGATTTTCGCCAGTCTCTGCTTAAAGCTACATCAACAGCAAACAAACCATAGAGATAGAACTTGAAACTGCTTTCTTGTGTCAAGTTTCAAAGTGCTAGCACAAACCGTGTTTTATTTAGAGTTCCAAATACATGTATCCGTATAGAAGAAAACAGATTGAAACCTAAAAATGAAAACGGTTACTGCAAACGAACGGTTTAACCTAGAAGAACGAAATTTGGTGGGCCAAGTGGTTTTGGTGTACTGATCATTATCTGAAAGAATCATCAAGATTGGGTGAAAAAATGTTTGCTGAGATTTCAGCCAACTCGTAGTTTTTTGGAAGCTTGGCAACCCCTTTCCATGAAAGTGATTTTCGCCAGTCTCTGCTTAGGGCTACATCAACAGCAAACAAACCATTGAGATAGAACTTGAAACTGCTTTATTGTTTCAAGTTTCAAAAAAAGCTAGCACAAACCGTGTTTGATTTAGAGTTCCAAATACATGTATCCTTATAGGAGAAAACAGAGTGAAACCTAAAAATGAAAACGGTTACTGCAAACGAACGGTTTAACCTAGAAGAACGAAATTTGGTGAGCCAAGTGGTTTTTGTGTACTGATCATTACCTGAAAGAATCATCAAGATTTTGTGAAAAAATGTTTGCTGAGATTTCAGGCAACTCTTAGTTTTTTGGAAGCTTGGCAACCCCTTTTTATGAAAGTGATTTTCGCCAGTCTCTGCTTAGGGCTACATCAACAGCAAACAAACCATAGAGATAGAACTTGAACCTGCTTTCTTGTGTCAAGTTTCAAAGAGCTAGCACAAACCATGTTTGGTTTAGAGTTCCAAATACATGTATCCCTATAGGAGAAAACAGGGTGAAACCTAAAAATGAAAACGGTTACTGCAAACGAACGGTTTAACCTAGAAGAACGAAATTTGGTGGGCCAAGTGGTTTTGGTGAACTGATCATTACTTGAAAGAATCATCAAGATTGGGTGAAAAAATGTTTGCTGAGATTTCAGCCAACTCGTAGTTTTTGGAAGCTTGGCAACCCCTTTCCATGAAAGTGATTTTCCCCAGTCTCTGCTTAGGGCTACATCAACAGGAAAAAAACCATCGAGATAGAACTTGAAACTGCTTTATTGTGTCAAGTTTCAAAGAGCTAGCACAAACCATGTTTGATTTAGAGTTCCAAATACATGTATCCTTATAGGAGAAAACAGAGTGAAACCTAAAAATGAAAACGGTTACTGGAAACGAACGGTTTATCCTAGAAGAACGAAATTTGGTAAGTCAAGTGGTTTTTGTGTACTGATCATTACCTGAAATAATCATCAAGATTTTGTGAAAAAATGTTTGCTGAGATTTCAGGCAACTCGTAGTTTTTTGGAAGCTTGGCAACCCCTTTCCATGAAAGTGATTGTCGCCAGTCTCTGCTTAGGGCTACATCAACAGCAAACAAACCATAGAGATAGATCTTGAAACTGCTTTATTGTGTCATGTTTCAAAAAGCTAGCACAAACCGTGTTTGATTTAGAGTTCCAAATACATGTATCCCTATAGGAGAAAACAGAGTGAAACCTAAAAATGAAAACGGTTATTGCAAACGAACGGTTTAACCTAGAAGAACGAAATTTGGTGGGCCAAGTGGTTTTTGTGTACTGATCATTACCTGAAAAAATCATCAAGATTGGGTGAAAAAATGTTTGCTGAGATTTCAGGCAACTCGTTGTTTTTTGGAAGCTTGGCAACCCCTTTCCATGAAAGTGATTTTCGCCAGTCTTTGCTTAGGGCTACATCAACAGCAAACAAACCATAGAGATAGAACTTGAAACTGCTTTCTTGATTCAAGTTTCAAAGGGCTAGCAGAAACCCTGTTTGATTTAGAGTTCCAAATACTTGTATCCCTATAGAAGAAAACAGATTGAAACCTAAAAATGAAAACGGTTACTGCAAACGAACGGTTTAACCTAGAAGAACGAAATTTGGTTGGCCACGTGGTTTTGGTGTACTGATCATTATCTGAAAGAATCATCAAGATTGGGTGGAAAAATGTTTGCTGAGATTTCAGGCAACTCGTAGTTTTTTGGAAGCTTGGCAACCCCTTTCCATGAAAGTGATTTTCGCCAGTCTCTGCTTAGGGCAACATCAACAGCAAACAAACCATTGAGATAGAACTTGAAACTGCTTTATTGTTTCAAGTTTCAAAGAGCTAGCACAAACCGTGTTTGATTTAAAGTTCCAAATACATGTATCCTTATAGGAGAAAACAGAGTGAAACCTAAAAATGAAAACGGTTACTGCAAACGAACGGTTTAACCTAGAAGAACGAAATTTGGTGAGCCAAGTGGTTTTGGTGTACTGATCATTACCTGAAAGAATCATCAAGATTTTGTGAAATAATGTTTGCTGAGATTTCAGGCAACTCGTAGTTTTTTGGAAGCTTGGCAACCCCTTTCCATAAAAGTGATTTTCGCCAGTCTCTGATTAGGGCTACATCAACAGCAAACAAACCATAGAGATAGAACTTGAAACTGTTTTATTGTGTCAAGTTTCAAAAAAAGCTAGCACAAACCGTGTTTGATTTAGAGTTCCAAATACATGTATCCTTATAGGAGAAAACAGAGTGAAACCTAAAAATGAAAACGGTTACTGCAAACGAACGGTTTAACCTAGAAGAACGAAATTTGGTGAGCCAAGTGGTTTTTGTGTACTGATCATTACCTGAAAGAATCATCAAGATTTTGTGAAAAAATGTTTGCTGAGATTTCAGGCAACTCTTAGTTTTTTGGAAGCTTGGCAACCCCTTTTTATGAAAGTGATTTTCGCCAGTCTCTGCTTAGGGCTACATCAACAGCAAACAAACCATAGAGATAGAACTTGAACCTGCTTTCTTGTGTCAAGTTTCAAAGAGCTAGCACAAACCATGTTTGGTTTAGAGTTCCAAATACATGTATCCCTATAGGAGAAAACAGAGTGAAACCTAAAAATGAAAACGGTTACTGCAAACGAACGGTTTAACCTAGAAGAACGAAATTTGGTGGGCCAAGTGGTTTTGGTGAACTGATCATTACTTGAAAGAATCATCAAGATTGGGTGAAAAAATGTTTGCTGAGATTTCAGCCAACTCGTAGTTTTTTGGAAGCTTGGCAACCCCTTTCCATGAAAGTGATTTTCCCCAGTCTCTGCTTAGGGCTACATCAACAGGAAAAAAACCATCGAGATAGAACTTGAAACTGCTTTATTGTGTCAAGTTTCAAGAGCTAGCACAAACCGTGTTTGATTTAGAGTTCCAAATACATGTATCCTTATAGGAGAAAACAGAGTGAAACCTAAAAATGAAAACGGTTACTGGAAACGAACGGTTTATCCTAGAAGAACGAAATTTGGTAAGTCAAGTGGTTTTTGTGTACTGATCATTACCTGAAATAATCATCAACATTTTGTGAAAAAATGTTTGCTGAGATTTCAGGCAACTCGTAGTTTTTTGGAAGCTTGGCAACCCCTTTCCATGAAAGTGATTTTCGCCAGTCTCTGCTTAGGGCTACATCAACAGCAAACAAACCATAGAGATAGATCTTGAAACTGCTTTATTGTGTCATGTTTCAAAAAGCTAGCACAAACCGTGTTTGATTTAGAGTTCCAAATACATGTATCCTATAGGAGAAAACAGAGTGAAACCTAAAAATGAAAACGGTTATTGCAAACGAACGGTTTAACCTAGAAGAACGAAATTTGGTGGACCAAGTGGTTTTTGTGTACTGATCATTACCTGAAAAAATCATCAAGATTGGGTGAAAAAATGTTTGCTGAGATTTCAGGCAACTCGTTGTTTCTTGGAAGCTTGGCAACCCCTTTCCATGAAAGTGATTTTCGCCAGTCTTTGCTTAGGGCTACATCAACAGCAAACAAACCATAGAGATAGAACTTGAAACTGCTTTCTTGATTCAAGTTTCAAAGGGCTAGCAGAAACCCTGTTTGATTTAGAGTTCCAAATACTTGTATCCCTATAGAAGAAAACAGATTGAAACCTAAAAATGAAAACGGTTACTGCAAACGAACGGTTTAACCTAGAAGAACGAAATTTGGTTGGCCACGTGGTTTTGGTGTACTGATCATTATCTGAAAGAATCATCAAGATTGGGTGGAAAAAATGTTTGCTGAGATTTCAGGCAACTCGTAGTTTTTTGGAAGCTTGGCAACCCCTTTCCATGAAAGTGATTTTCGCCAGTCTCTGCTTAGGGCAACATCAACAGCAAACAAACCATTGAGATAGAACTTGAAACTGCTTTATTGTTTCAAGTTTCAAAGAGCTAGCACAAACCGTGTTTGATTTAAAGTTCCAAATACATGTATCCTTATAGGAGAAAACAGAGTGAAACCTAAAAATGAAAACGGTTACTGCAAACGAACGGTTTAACCTAGAAGAACGAAATTTGGTGAGCCAAGTGGTTTTGGTGTACTGATCATTACCTGAAAGAATCATCAAGATTTTGTGAAATAATGTTTGCTGAGATTTCAGGCAACTCGTAGTTTTTTGGAAGCTTGGCAACCCCTTTTTATGAAAGTGATTTTCGCCAGTCTCTGATTAGGGCTACATCAACTGCAAACAAACCATAGAGATAGAACTTGAACCTGATTTCTTGTGTCAAGGTTCAAAGAGCTAGCACAAACCATGTTTGGTTTAGAGTTCCAAATAAATGTATCCCTATAGGAGAAAACAGAGTGAAACCTAAAAATGAAAACGGTTACTGCAGACGAACGGTTTAACCTAGAAGAACGAAATTTGGTGGGCCAAGTGGTTTTGGTGTACTGATCATTACCTGAAAGAATCATCAAGATTGGGTGAAAAAATGTTTGCTAGATTTCAGGAAACTCGTAGTTTTTTGGAAGCTTGGCAACCCCTTTCCATGAAAGTGATTTTCGCCAGTCTCTGCTTAGGGCTACATCAACAGGAAACAAACCATAGAGATAGAACTTGAAACTGCTTTATTGTGTCAAGTTTCAAAGAGATAGCACAAACTGTGTTTTATTTAGAGTTCCAAATACATGTATCCTTATAGGAGAAAACAGAGTAAAACCTAAAAATGAAAACGGTTACTGGAAACGAACGGTTTATCCTAGAAGAACGAAATTTAGTGAGTCAATGGTTTTCGTGTACTGATCATTACCTGAAGAATCATGAAGATTGGGTGAAAAAATGTTGGCTGAGATTTCGGGCAAGTCGTAGTTTTTTGGAAGCTTGGCAACCCTTTTCCATGAAAGTGATTTTCACCAGTCTCTGCTTAGGGCTACATCAACAGCAAACAAACCATAGAGATAGAACTTGAAACTGCTTTCTTGTGTCAAGTTTCAAAGAGCTAGCACAAACCGTGTTTGATTTAGAGTTCCAAATACATGTATCCCTATAGGAGAAAACAGAGTGAAACCTAAAAATGAAAACGGTTACTGCAAACGAACGGTTTAACCTAGAAGAACGAAATTTGGTGAGCCAAGTGGATTTGGTGTACTGATCATTACCTGAAAGAATCATCAAGATTGGGTGAAAAAATGTTTGCTGAGATTTCAGGCAACTCGTAGTTTTATAGAAGCTTGGCAACCCCTTTTAAGAAAGTGATTTTCGCCAGTCTCTGCTTAGGGCTACATCAACAGCAAACAAACCATAGAGATAGAACTTGAAACTGCTTTCTTGTGTCAAGTTTCAAAGAGCTAGCACAAACCGTGTTTTATTTAGAGTTTCAAATACATGTATCTCTATAGGAGAAAACAGAGTGAAACCTAAAAATGAAAACAGTTACTGCAAACGAACGGTTTAAACCAAGAAGAACGAAATTTGGTTAGCCAGGTGGTTTTGGTGTCCTGATCATTACCTGAAAGAATCATCAAGATTGGGTGAAAAAATGTTTGCTGAGATTTCAGGGAACTCGTAGTTTTTTGGAAGCTTGGCAACCCCTTTCCATGAAAGTGATTTTCGCCAGTCTCTGCTTAGGACTAAATCAACAGCAAACAAACCATAGAGATAGAACTTGAAACTGCTTTCTTGTGTCAAGTTTCAAAGAGCTTGCAAAAACCGTGTTTGATTTAGAGTTCCAAATACAAGTATCCCTATAGGAGAAAACAGAGTGAAACCTAAAAATGAAAACGGTTACTGCAAACGAACGGTTTAACCTAGAAGAACGAAATTTGGTGAGGCAAGTGGTTTTGGTGTACTGATCATTTCCTGAAAGAATCATCAAGATTGGGTGAAAAAATGTTTGCTGAGATTTCAGGCAACTCGTAGTTTTTTGGAAGCTTGGCAACCCCTTTCCATGAAAGTGATTTTCGCCAGTCTCTGATTCGGGCTACATCAACAGCAAACAAACCATAGAGAAAGAACTTGAAACTGTTTTATTGTGTCAAGTTTCAAAAGAGCTAGCACAAACCGTGTTTGATTTAGAGTTCCAAATACATGTATCCTTATAGGAGAAAACAGAGTGAAACCTAAAAATGAAAACGGTTACTGCAAACGAACGGTTTAATCTAGAAGAACGAAATTTGGTGAGCCAAGTGGTTTTGGTGTACTGATCATTACCTGAAAGAATCATCAAGATTTTGTGAAAAAATCTTTGCTGAGATTTCAGGAAACTCGTAGTTTTATGGAAGCTTGGCAACCCCTTTTTATGAAAGTGATTTTCGCCAGTCTCTGCTTAGGGCTACATCAACAACAAACAAACCATAGAGATAGAACTTGAACCTGCTTTCTTGTGTCAATTTTCAAAGAGCTAGCACAAACCATTTTTGGTTTAGAGTTCCAAATACATGTATCCCTATAGGAGAAAACAGAGTGAAACCTAAAAATGAAAACGGTTACTGCAAACGAACGGTTTAACCTAGAAGAACGAAATTTGGTGGGCCAAGTGGTTTTGGTGTACTGATCATTACCTGAAAGAATCATCAAGATTGGGTGAAAAAATGTTTGCTAGATTTCAGGCAACTCGTAGTTTTTTGGAAGCTTGGCAACCCCTTTCCATGAAAGTGATTTTCGCCAGTCTTTGCTTAGGGCTACATCAACAGGAAAAAAACCATAGAGATAGAACTTGAAACTGCTTTATTGTGTCAAGTTTCATAGAGCTAGCACAAACCGTGTTTGATTTAGAGTTCCAAATATATGTATCCCTATAGGAGAAAACAGAGTGAAACCTAAAAATGAAAACGGTTACTGGAAACGAACGGTTTATCCTAGAAGAACGAAATTTGGTAAGTCAAGTGGTTTTTGTGTACTGATCATTACCTGAAATAATCATCAAGATTTTGTGAAAAAATGTTTGCTGAGATTTAAGGCAACTCGTAGTTTTATGGAAGCTTGGCAACCCTTTTTATGAAAGTGATTTTCGCCAGTCTCTGCTTAGGGCTACATCAACAGCAAACAAACCATAGAGATAGATCTTGAAACTGCTTTATTGTGTCAAGTTTCAAAAAAGCTAGCACAAACCGTGTTTTATTTAGAGTTTCAAATACATGTATTTCTATAGGAGAAAACAGAGTAAAACCTAAAAATGAAAACGGTTACTGCAAACGAACGGTTTAACCTAGAAGAACGAAATTTGGTTAGCCAAGTGGTTTTCGTGTACTGATCATTACCTGAAAGAATCATGAAGATTGGGTGAAAAAATGTTGGCTGAGATTTCGGGCAACTCGTAGTTTTTTGGAAGCTTGGCAACCCTTTTCCATGAAAGTGATTTTCACCAGTCTCTGCTTAGGGCTACATCAAACAGCAAACAAACCATAGAGATAGAACTTGAAACTGCTTTCTTGTGTCAAGTTTCAAAGAGCTAGCACAAACCGTGTTTTATTTAGAGTTTCAAATACATGTATCTCTATAGGAGAAAACAGAGTGAAACCTAAAAATGAAAACAGTTACTGCAAACGAACGGTTTAACCTAGAAGAACGAAATTTGGTGAGCCAGGTGGTTTTGGTGTCCTGATCATTACCTGAAAGAATCATCAAGATTGGGTGAAAAAATGTTTGCTGAGATTTCAGGGAACTCGTAGTTTTTGGAAGCTTGGCAACCCCTTTCCATGAAAGTGATTTTCGCCAGTCTCTGCTTAGGACTAAATCAACAGCAAACAAACCATAGAGATAGAACTTGAAACTGCTTTCTTGTGTCAAGTTTCAAAGAGCTTGCAAAAACGTGTTTGATTTAGAGTTCCAAATACATGTATCCCTATAGGAGAAAACAGAGTGAAACCTAAAAAAGAAAAACAGTTACTGCAAACGAACGGTTTAACCTAGAAGAACGAAATTTGGTGGGCCAAGTGGTTTTGGTGTACTGATCATTACCTGAAAGAATCATCAAGATTGGGTGAAAAAATGTTTCCTAGATTTCAGGCAACTCGTAGTTTTTGGAAGCTTGGCAACCCCTTTCCATGAAAGTGATTTTCGCCAGTCTCTGCTTAGGGCTACATCAACAGGAAAAAAACCATAGAGATAGAACTTGAAACTGCTTTATTGTGTCAAGTTTCATAGAGCTAGCACAAACCGTGTTTGATTTAGAGTTCCAAATACATGTATCCCTATAGGAGAAAACAGAGTGAAACCTAAAAATGAAAACGGTTACTGCAAACGAACGGTTTATCCTAGAAGAACGAAATTTGGTAAGTCAAGTGGTTTTTGTGTACTGATCATTACCTGAAATAATCATCAAGATTTTGTGAAAAAATGTTTGCTGAGATTTAAGGCAACTCGTAGTTTTTGGAAGCTTGGCAACCCCTTTTTAAGAAAGTGATTTTCGCCAGTCTCTGCTTAGGGCTACATCAACAGCAAACAAACCATAGAGATAGATCTTGAAACTGCTTTATTGTGTCATGTTTCAAAAAGCTAGCACAAACCGTGTTTGATTTAGAGTTCCAAATACATGTATCTCTATAGGAGAAAACAGAGTAAAACCTAAAAATGAAAACGGTTACTGCAAACGAACGGTTTAACCTAGAAGAACGAAATTTGGTGAGCCAAGTGGTATTCGTGTACTGATCATTACCTGAAAGAATCATCAAGATTGGGTGAAAAAATGTTGGCTGAGATTTCAGGAAACTCGTAGTTTTTTGGAAGCTTGGCAACCCTTTTCCATGAAAGTGATTTTCACCGTTCTCTGCTTAGGGCTACATCAACAGCAAACAAACCATAGAGATAGAACTTGAAACTTATTTCTTGTGTCAAGTTTCAAAGAGCTAGCACAAACCGTGTTTGATTTAGAGTTCCAAATACATGTATCCCTATAGGAGAAAACAGAGTGAAACCTAAAAATGAAAACGGTTACTGCAAACGAACGGTTTAACATAGAAGAACGAAATTTGGTTAGCCAAGTGGATTTCGTGTACTGATCATTACCTGAAAGAATCATGAATTGGGTGAAAAAATGTTGGCTGAGATTTCGGGCAACTCGTAGTTTTTTGGAAGCTTGGCAACCCTTTTCCATGAAAGTGATTTTCACCAGTCTCTGCTTAGGGCTACATCAACAGCAAACAAACCATAGAGATAGAACTTGAAACTGCTTTCTTGTGTCAAGTTTCAAAGAGCTAGCACAAACCGTGTTTGATTTAGAGTTCCAAATACATGTATCCCTATAGGAGAAAACAGAGTGAAACCTAAAAATGAAAACGGTTACTGCAAACGAACGGTTTAACCTAGAAGAACGAAATTTGGTGAGCCAGTGGTTTGGTGTACTGATCATTACCTGAAAGAATCATCAAGATTGGGTGAAAAAATGATTGCTGAGATTTTCAGGCAACTCGTAGTTTTATGGAAGCTTGGCAACCCCTTTTTAAGAAAGTGATTTTCGCCAGTCTCTTCTTAGGGCTACATCACAGCAAACAAACCATAGAGATAGAACTTGAAACTGCTTTCTTGTGTCAAGTTTCAAAGAGCTAGCACAAACCGTGTTTTATTTAGAGTTTCAAATACATGTATCTCTATAGGAGAAAACAGAGTGAAACCTAAAAAGAAAACAGTTACTGCAAACGAACGGTTTAACCTAGAAGAACGAAATTTGGTGAGCCAGGTGGTTTTGGTGTCCTGATCATTACCTGAAAGAATCATGAAGATTGGGTGAAAAAATGTTTGCTGAGATTTCAGGGAACTCGTAGTTTTTTGGAAGCTTGGCAACCCCTTTCCATGAAAGTGATTTTCGCCAGTCTCTGCTTAGGACTAAATCAACAGCAAACAAACCATAGAGATAGAACTTGAAACTGCTTTCTTGTGTCAAGTTTCAAAGAGCTTGCAAAAACCGTGTCTGATTTAGAGTTCCAAATACGTGTACCCCTATAGGAGAAAACAGAGTGAAACTAAAATTGAAAACGGTTACTGCAAACGAACGGTTTAACCTAGAAGAACGAAATTTGGTGAGGCAAGTGGTTTTGGTGTACTGATCATTACCTGAAAGAATCATCAAGATTGGGTGAAAAAATGTTTGCTGAGATTTCAGGCAACTCGTAGTTTTTTGGAAGCTTGGCAACCCATTTCCATGAAAGTGATTTTCGCCTGTCTCTGCTTAGGGCTACATCAACAGCAAACAAACCATAGAGATATAATTTGAAACTGCTTTATTGTGTCAAGTTTCAAAGAGCTAGCACAAACCGTGTTTGATTTAGATTTCCAAATACATGTATCCCTATAGGAGAAAACAGATGAAAACTAAAAATTAAAATGCTTACTGCAAACAAACGGTTAACCTAGAAGAACGAAATTTGGTGAGCCAAGTGGTTTTGGTGTATTGATCATTACCTGAAAGAACCATCAAGATTGGGTGAAAAAATGTTTGCTGAGATTTCAGGCAACTCGTAGTTTTTTTGAAGCTTGGCAACCCTTTCCATGAAAGTGATTGTCGCAAGTCTATGCTTAGGGCTACATCAACAGCAAACAAACCATAGAGATAGAACTTGAAACTGCTTTCTTGTGTCAAGTTTCAAAGGGCTAGCACAAACCGTGTTTTGATTTAGAGTTCCAAATACATGTATGCCTATAGGAGAAAACAGAGTGAAACGTAAAATGAAAACGGTTACTGCAAACGAACGGTTTAACCTAGAAGAACGAAATTTGGTGAGCCAAGTGGTTTTGGTGTACTGATCATTACCTGAAAGAATCATCAAGATTGGGGTGAAAAAATGTTGCTGAGATTTCAGGCAACTCGTAGTTTTTTGGAAGCTTGGCAACCCCTTTCCATGAAAGTGATTTCGCCAGTCTCTGCTTAGGGCTACATCAACAGCAAAAAAACCATAGAGATAGAACTTGAAACTGCATTCTTGTGTCAAGTTTCAAAGAGCTAGCACAAACTGTGTTTCTTTAGAGTTCTAAATACATGTATCTCTATAGGAGAAAACAGAGTGAAACCTAAATATGAAAACGGTTACTGCAACGAACGGTTTAACCTAGAAGAACGAAAATTTGGTGAGCCAAGTGGTTTTGGTGTACTGATCATTACCTGAAAGAATCATCAAGATTGGGTGAAAAAATGTTTGCTGAGATTTCAGGTAACTCGTAGTTTTTTGGAAGCTTGGCAACCCCTTCCATGAAAGTGATTTTCGCCAGTCTCTGCTTAGGGCTACATCAACAGCAAACAAACCATAGAGATAGAACTTGAAACTGCTTTCTTGTGTCAAGTTTCAAAGAGCTAGCACAAACCGTGTTTGATTTAGAGTTCCAAATACATGTATCCCTACAGAGAAACAGATTGAAACCTAAAAATTAAAAACGGTTACTGCAAACGAACGGTTTAACCTAGAAGAACGAAATTTGGTGAGCCAAGTGGTTTTTGTGTAGTGATCATTACTTGAAAGAATCATCAAGATTGGGTGAAAAAATGTTTGCTGAGATTTCAGGTAACTCGTAGTTTTTTGGAAGCTTGGCAACCCCTTTCCATGAAAGTGATTTTCGCCTGTTCTCTGCTTAGGGCTACATCAACAGCAAACAAACCATAGAGATATAATTTGAAACTGCTTTATTGTGTCAAGTTTCAAAGAGCTAGCACAAACCGTGTTTGATTTAGAGTTCCAAATACATGTATCCCTATAGGAGAAAAACAGATGAAAACTAAAAATTAAAACGCTTACTGCAAACAAACGGTTAACCTAGAAGAACGAAATTTGGTGAGCCAAGTGGTTTTGGGTGTATTGATCATTACCTGAAAGAACCATCAATATTGGGTGAAAAAATGTTTGCTGAGATTTCAGGCAACTCGTAGTTTTTTGAAGCTTGGCAACCCCTTTCCATGAAAGTGATTGTCGCAAGTCTATGCTTAGGGCTACATCAACAGCAAACAAACCATAGAGATAGAACTTGAAACTGCTTTCTTGTGTCAAGTTTCAAAGGGCTAGCACAAACCGTGTTTGATTTAGAGTTCCAAATACATGTATGCCTATAGGAGAAAACAGAGTGAAACGTAAAAATGAAAACGGTTACTGCAAACGAACGGTTTAACCTAGAAGAACGAAATTTGGTGAGCCAAGTGGTTTTGGTGTACTGATCATTACCTGAAAGAATCATCAAGATTGGGTGAAAAAATGTTTGCTGAGATTTCAGGCAACTCGTAGTTTTTTGGAAGCTTGGCAACCCCTTTCCATGAAAGTGATTTTCGCCAGTCTCTGCTTAGGGCTACATCAACAGCAAAAAAACCATAGAGATAGAACTTGAAACTGCTTTCTTGTGTCAAGTTTCAAAGAGCTAGCACAAACTGTGTTTCATTTAGAGTTCTAAATACATGTATCCCTATAGGAGAAAACAGAGTGAAACCTAAAAATGAAAACGGTTACTGCAAACGAACGGTTTAACCTAGAAGAACGAAATTTGGTGAGCCAAGTGGTTTTGGTGTACTGATCATTACCTGAAAGAATCATCAAGATTGGGTGAAAAAAAAATGTTTGCTGAGATTTCAGGCAACTCGTAGTTTTTGGAAGCTTGGCAACCCCTTTCCATGAAAGTGATTTTCGCCAGTCTCTGCTTAGGGCTACATCAACAGCAAACAAACCATAGAGATAGAACTTGAAACTGCTTTCTTGTGTCAAGTTTCAAAGAGCTAGCACAAACCGTGTTTGATTTAGAGTTCCAAATACATGTATCCCTACAGAAGAAAACAGATTGAAACCTAAAAATTAAAAACGGTTACTGCAAACGAACGGTTTAACCTAGAAGAACGAAATTTGGTGGGCCAAGTGGTTTTGGTGTACTGATCATTACCTGAAGAATCATCAAGATTGGGTGAAAAAATGTTTGCTGAGATTTCAGGCAACTCGTAGTTTTTTGGAAGCTTGGCAACCCCTTTCCATGAAAGTGATTTTCGCCAGTCTCTGCTTAGGGCTACATCAACAGCAAACAAACCATAGAGATAGAACTTGAAACTGCTTTCTTGTGTCAAGTTTCAAAGAGCTAGCACAAACCGTGTTTGATTTAGAGTTCCAAACACATGTATCCCTATAGGAGAAAACAGAGTGAAACCTAAAATGAAAAGGGTTACTGCAAATGGACGGTTTAACCTAGAAGAACGAAATTTGGTGAGACAAGTGGTTTTGGTGTACTGATCATTACCTGAAAGAATCATCAAGATTGGGTGAAAAATGTTTGCTGAGATTTCAGGCAACTCGTAGTTTTTTGGAAGCTTGGCAACCCGTTTCCATGAAAGTGATTTTCATCATTATCTGCTTAGAGCTACATCAACAGCAAACAAACCATAGAGATAGAACTTGAAACTGCTTTCTTCTGTCAAGTTTCAAAGAGCTAGCACAAACTGTGTTTCATTTAGAGTTCTAAATGCATGTATCCTATAGGAGAAAACAGAGTGAAACCTAAAAATGAAAACGGTTACTGCAAATGAACGGTTTAACCTAGAAGAACGAAATTTGGTGAGCCAAGTGGTTTTGGTGTACTGATCATTACCTGAAAGAATCATCAAGATTGGGTGAAAAAATGTTTGCTGAGATTTCAGGTAACTCGTAGTTTATGGAAGCTTGGCAACCCCTTTCCATGAAAGTGATTTTCGCCAGTCTCTGCTTAGGGGTACATCAACAGCAAACAAACCATAGAGATAGAACTTGAAACTGCTTTCTTGATTCAAGTTTCAAAGGGCTAGCACAAACCGTGTTTGATTTAGAGTTCCAAATACATGTATCCCTATAGGAGAAAACAGAGTGAAACCTAAAAATGAAAACGGTTACTGCAAACGAACGGTTTAACCTAGAAGAACGAAATTTGGTGAGCCAAGTGGTTTTGGTGTACTTATCATTACCTGAAAGAATCATCAAGATTGGGTGAAAAAATGTTTGCTGAGATTTCAGGATACTCGTTGTTTTTTGGAACCTTGGCAACCCCTTTCCATGAAAGTGATTTTCGCCAGTCTTTGCTTAGGGCTACATCAACAGCAAACAAACCATAGAGATAGAACTTGAAACTGCTTTCTTGATTCAAGTTTCAAAGGGCTAGCACAAACCATGTTTGAATTAGAGTTCCAAATACATGTATCCCTATAGAAGAAAACAGATTGAAACCTAAAAATGAAAACGGTTACTGCAAACGAACGGTTTAACGTAGAAGAACGAAATTTGTTGGGCCAAGTGGTTTTGGTGTACTGATCATTATCTGAAAGAATCATCAAGATTGGGTGAAAAAATGTTTGCTGAGATTTCAGGCAACTCAATGTTTTTTGGAACCTTGGCAACCCCTTTCCATGAAAGTGATTTTCGCCAGTCTTTGCTTAGGGGCTACATCAACAGCAAACACACCATAGAGATAGAACTTGAAACTTCTTTCTTGATTCAAGTTTCAAAGGGCTAGCACAAACCGTGTTTGATTTAGAGTTCCATATACATGTATCCCTATAGAAGAAAACAGATTGAAACCTGAAAATGTAAACGGTTACTGCAAAAGAACGGATTAACCTAGAAGAACGAAATTTGGAGAGCCAAGTGGTTTTGGTGTACTAATCATTACCTGAAAGAAACATCAAGATTGGGTGACAACATGTCTGCTGAGATTTCAGGCAACTCGTAGTTTTTTGGAAGCTTGGCAACCCCTTTCTATGAAAGTGATTTTCGCAAGTCTCTGCTTAGGGCTACATCAACAGCAAACAAACCATAGAGATAGAACTTGAAAGTGATTTCTTGTCTCAAGTTTCAGAGAGCTAGCACAAACTGTGTTTGATTTAGAGTTCCAAATACATGTATCCTTATAGGAGAAAACAGAGTGAAACCTAAAAATGAAAACGGTTACTGCAAACGAACGGTTTAACCTAGAAGAACGAAATTTGGTGAGCCAAGTGGTTTTGGTGTACTGATCATTACCTGAAAGAATCATCAAGATTGGGTGAAAAAATGTTTGCTGAGATTTCAGGCAACTCGTAGTTTTTTGGAAGCTTGGCAACCCCTTTTTAAGAAAGTGATTTTCGCCAGTCTCTGCTTAAAGCTACATCACAGCAAACAAACCATAGAGAAAGAACTTGAAACTGCTTTCTTGTGTCAAGTTTCAAAGTGCTAGCACAAACCGTGTTTTATTTAGATTTTCAAATACATGTATCTCTATAGGAGAAAACAAAGTGAAACCTAAAAATGAAAACAGTTACTGCAAACGAACGGTTTAACCTAGAAGAACGAAATTTGGTGAGCCAGGTGGTTTTGGTGTCCTGATCATTACCTGAAAGAATCATCAAGATTGGGTGAAAAAAATGTTTGCTGAGATTTCAGGCAACTCGTAGTTTTTTGGAAGCTTGGCAACCCCTTTCCATGAAAGTGATTTTCGCCGCAGTCTCTTAGGACTAAATCAACAGCAAACAAACCATAGAGATAGAACTTGAAACTGCTTTCTTGTGTCAAGTTTCAAAGAGCTTGCAAAAACCGTGTTTGATTTAGAGTTCCAAATACATGAATCCCTATAGGAGAAAACAGAGTGAAACCTAAAAATGAAAACGGTTACTGCAAACGAACGGTTTAACCTAGAAGAACGAAATTTGGTGAGGCAAGTGGTTTTGGTGTACTGATCATTACCTGAAAGAATCATCAAGATTGGGTGAAAAAATGTTTGCTGAGATTTCAGGCAACTCGTAGTTTTTTGGAAGCTTGGCAACCCTTTTCCATGAAAGTGATTTTCGCCAGTCTCTGATTAGGGCTACATCAACAGGAAACAAACCATAGAGATAGAACTTGAAACTGCTTTATTGTGTCAAGTTTCAAAGAGCTAGCACAAACCGTGTTTGATTTAGAGTTCCAAATACATGTATCCCTATAGGAGAAAACAGAGTGAAACCTAAAAATGAAAACGGTTACTGGAAACGAACGGTTTATCCTAGAAGAACGAAATTTGGTGAGTCAAGTGGTTTTTCTGTACTGATCATTACCTGAAAGAATCATCAAGATTGGGTGAAAAAATGTTTGCTGAGATTTCACGCAACTCGTAGTTTTTTGGAAGCTTGGCAACCCCTTTTTAAGAAAGTGATTTTCGCCAGTCTCTGCTTAAAGCTACATCAACAGCAAACAAACCATAGAGATAGAACTTGAAACTGCTTTCTTGTGTCAAGTTTCAAAGTGCTAGCACAAATCGTGTTTTATTTAGAGTTTCAAATACATGTATCTCTATAGGAGAAAACAGAGTGAAACCTAAAAATGAAAACAGTTACTGCAAACGAACGGTTTAACCTAGAAGAACGAAATTTGGTGAGCCAGGTGGTTTTGGTGTCCTGATCATTACCTGAAAGAATCATCAAGATTGGGTGAAAAAATATTTGCTGAGATTTCAGGCAACTCGTAGTTTTTTGGAAGCTTGGCAACCCCTTTCCATGAAAGTGATTTTCGCCAGTCTCTGCTTAGTACTAAATCAACAGCAAACAAACCATAGAGAGAGAACTTGAAACTGCTTTCTTGTGTCAAGTTTCAAAGAGCTTGCAAAAACCGTGTTTGATTTAGAGTTCCAAATACATGTATCCCTATAGGAGAAAACAGAGTGAAACCTAAAAATGAAAACGGTTACTGCAAACGAACGGTTTAACCTAGAAGAACGAAATTTGGTGAGGCAAGTGGTTTTGGTGTACTGATCATTACCTGAAAGAATCATCAAGATTGGGTGAAAAAATGTTTGCTGAGATTTCAGGCAACTCGTAGTTTTTTGGAAGCTTGGCAACCCCTTTCCATGAAAGTGATTTTCGCCAGTCTCTGATTAGGGCTACATCAACAGCAAACAAACCATAGAGATAGAACTTGAAACTGTTTTATTGTGTCAAGTTTCAAAAAGAGCTAGCACAAACCGTGTTTGATTTAGAGTTCCAAATACATGTATCCTTATAGGAGAAAACAGAGTGAAACCTAAAATGAAAACGGTTACTGCAAACGAACGGTTTAACCTAGAAGAACGAAATTTGGTGAGCCAAGTGGTTTTGGTGTACTGATCATTACCTGAAAGAATCATCAAGATTTTGTGAAAAAAGGTTGCTGAGATTTCAGGCAACTCGTAGTTTTTTGGAAGCTTGGCAACCTTTTTTTATGAAAGTGATTTTCGCCAGTCTCTGCTTAGGGCTACATCAACAGCAAACAAACCATAGAGATAGAACTTGAACCTGCTTTCTTGTGTCAAGTTTCAAAGAGCTAGCACAAACCATGTTTGGTTTAGAGTTCCAAATACATGTATCCCTATAGGAGAAAACAGAGTGAAACCTAAAAATGAAAACGGTTACTGCAAACGAACGGTTTAACCTAGAAGAACGAAATTTGGTCGCCAAGTGGGTTTGGTGTACTGATCATTACTTGAAAGAATCATCAAGATTGGGTTAAAAAATATTTGCTGAGATTTCAGCCAACTCGTAGTTTTTTGGAAGCTTGGCAACCCCTTTCCATGAAAGTGATTTTCGACAGTCTCTGCTTAAGGCTACATCAACAGGAAAAAAACCATAGAGGTAGAACTTGAAACTGCTTTATTGTGTCAAGTTTCAAAGAGCTAGCACAAACCGTGTTTGATTTAGAGTTCCAAATACATGTATCCTTATAGGAGAAAACAGAGTGAAACCTAAAAATGAAAACGGTTACTGGAAACGAACGGTTTATCCTAGAAGATCGAAATTTGGTAAGTCAAGTGGTTTTTGTGTACTGATCATTACCTGAAATAATCATCAAGATTTTGTGAAAAAATGTTTGCTGAGATTTCAGGCAACTCGTAGTTTTTTGGAAGCTTAGCAACCCCTTTGCATGAAAGTGATTTTCGCCAGTCTCTGCTTAGGGCTACATCAACAGCAAACAAACCATAGAGATAGATCTTGAAACTGCTTTATTGTGTCATGTTTCAAAAAGCTAGCACAAACCGTGTTTGATTTAGAGTTCCAAATACATGTATCTATAGGAGAAACCAGAGTAAAACCTAAAAATGAAAACGGTTACTGCAAACGAACGGTTTAACCTAGAAGAACGAAATTTGGTTAGCCAAGTGGTTTTCGTGTACTGATCATTACCTGAAAGAATCATCAAGATTGGGTGAAAAAATGTTGGCTGAGATTTCAGGAAACTCGTAGTTTTTTGGAAGCTTGGCAACCCCTTTCCATGAAAGTGATTTTCGCCAGTCTCTGCTTGGGGCTACATCAACAGCAAACAAACCATAGAGATAGATCTTGAAACTGCTTTATTGTGTCATGTTTCAAAAAGCTAGCACAAACCGTGTTTGATTTAGAGTTCCAAATACATGTATCTATAGGAGAAAACAGAGTAAAACCTAAAAATGAAAACGGTTACTGCAAACGAACGGTTTAACCTAGAAGAACGAAATTTGATGAGCCAAGTGGTTTTGATGTACTGATCATTACCTTAAAGAATCATCAAGATTGGGTGAAAAAATGTTTGCTGAGATTTCAGGCAACTCGTTGTTTTTTGGAAGCTTGGCAACCCCTTTCCATGAAAGTGATTTTCGCAAGTCTTTGCTTAGGTCTACATCAACAGCAAACAAACCATAGAGATAGAACTTGAAACTGCTTTCTTGATTCAAGTTTCAAAGGGCTAGCACAAACCGTGTTTGATTTAGAGTTCCAAATATATGTATCCCTATAGAAGAAAACAGATTGAAACCTAAAAATGAAAACGGTTACTGCAAACGAACGGTTTAACCTAGAAGAACAAAATATGGTGGGCCAAGTGGTTTTGGTGTACTGATCATTATCTGAAAGAATCATCAAGATTGGGTGAAAAAATGTTTGCTGAGATTTCAGGCAACTCGTAGTTTTTTGGAAGCTTGGCAACCCCATTCCATGAAAGTGATTTTCGCCAGTCTCTACTTAGGGCTACATCAACAGCAAACAAACCATAGAGATAGAACTTGAAACTGCTTTATTGTGTCAAGTTTCAAAGAGCTAGCACAAACCGTGTTTGATTTAGAGTTCCAAATACATGTATCCCTATAGGAGAAAACAGCGTGAAATCTAAAAATGAAAACGGTTACTGAAAACAATCGGTTTAACCTAGAAGAACGAAATTTGGTGAGCCAAGTGGTTTTGGTGTACTTATCATTACCTGAAAGAATCATCAAGATTGGGTGAAAAAATGTTTGCTGAGATTTGAGGATACTCGTTGTTTTTTGGAACCTTGGCAACCCCTTTCCATGAAAGTGATTTTCGCCAGTCTTTGTTTAGGGCTACATCAACAGCAAACAAACCATAGAGATAGAACTTGAAACTGCTTTCTTGATTCAAGTTTCAAAGGGCTAGCACAAACCATGTTTGAATTAGAGTTCCAAATACATGTATCCCTATAGAAGAAAACAGATTGAAACCTGAAAATGAAAACGGTTACTGCAAAAGAACGGATTAACCTAGAAGAACGAAATTTGGAGAGCCAAGTGGTTTTGGTGTACTAATCATTACCTGAAAGAAACATCAAGATTGGGTGACAAAATGTCTGCTGAGATTTCAGGCAACTCGAAGTTTTTTGGAAGCTTGGCAACCCCTTTGTATGAAAGTGATTTTCGCAAGTCTCTGCTTAGGGCTACATCAACAGCAAACAAACCATAGAGATAGAACTTGAAACTGATTTCTTGTCTCAAGTTTCAGAGAGCTAGCACAAAGTGTGTTTGATTTAGAGTTCCAAATACATGTATCCTTATAGGAGAAAACAGAGTGAAACCTAAAAATGAAAACGGTTACTGCAAACGAACGGTTTAACCTAGAAGAACGAAATTTGGTGAGCCAAGTGGTTTTGGTGTACTGATCATTACCTGAAAGAATCATCAAGATTTTGTGAAATAATATTTGCTGAGATTTCAGGCAACTCGTAGTTTTTTGGAAGCTTGGCAACCCCTTTTTATGAAAGTGATTTTCGCAAGTCTCTGATTAGGGCTACATCAACAGCAAACAAACCATAGAGATAGAACTTGAACCTGCTTTCTTGTGTCAAGTTTCAAAGAGCTAGCACAAACCATGTTTGGTTTAGAGTTCCAAATACATGTATCCCTATAGGAGAAAACAGAGTGAAACCTAAAAATGAAAACGGTTACTGCAAACGAACGGTTTAACCTAGAAGAACGAAATTTGGTGGGCCAAGTGGTTTTGGTGTACTGATCATTACCATAAAAATCATCAAGATTGGGTGAAAAAATGTTTGCTGAGATTTCAGGCAACTCGTAGTTTTTTGGAAGCTTGGCAACCCCTTTCCATGAAAGTGATTTTCGCCAGTCTCTGCTTAGGGCTACATCAACAGGAAACAAACCATAGAGATAGAAATTGAAACTGCTTTATTGCGTCAAGTTTCAAAGAGCTAGCACAAACCGTGTTTGATTTAGAGTTCCAAATACATGTATCCTTATAGGAGAAAACAGAGTGAAACCTAAAAATGAAAACGGTTACTGGAAACGAATGGTTTAACCTAGAAGAACGAAATTTGGTGAGGCAAGTGGTTTTGGTGTACTGATCATTATCTGAAAGAATCATCAAGATTGGGTGAAAAAATGTTTGCTGAGATTTCAGGCAACTCGATGTTTTTTAGAACCTTGGCAACCCCTTTTCATGAAAGTGATTTTCGCCAGTCTTTGCTTAGGGCTACATCAACAGCAAACAAACCATAGAGATAGAACTTGAAACTGCTTTATTGTGTCAAGTTTCAAAGGGCTAGCACAAACCGTGTTTGACTTAGAGTTCCAAATACATGTATCCCTATAGAAGAAAACAGATTGAAACCTGAAAATGAAAACGGTTACCGCAAAAGAACGGATTAACCTAGAAGAACGAAATTTGGAGAGCCAAGTGGTTTTGGTGTACTAATCATTACCTGAAAGAAACATCAAGATTGGGTGAAAAAATGTCTGCTGAGATTTCAGGCAACTCGTAGTTTTTTGGAAGCTTGGCAACCCCTTTCGATGAAAGTGATTTTCGCAAGTCTCTGATTAGGGCTACATCAACAGCAAACAACCCAGAGAGATAGAACTTGAACCTGCTTTCTTGTGTCAAGTTTCAAAGAGCTAGCTCAAACCATGTTTGGTTTAGAGTTCCAAATACATGTATCCCTATAGGAGAAACAGAGTGAAACCTAAAAATGAAAACGGTTACTGCAAACGAACGGTTTAACCTAGAAGAACGAAATTTGGTGGGC
>NW_027521287.1:63631-99747 GCF_052094955.1 Ictidomys tridecemlineatus
CGGTTACTGCAAACGAACGGTTTAACCTAGAAGAACGAAATTTGGTGAGCCAAGTGGTTTTGGTGTACTGATCATTACCTGAAAGAATCATCAAGATTGGGTGAAAAAATGTTTGCTGAGATTTCAGGTAACTCGTAGTTTTTTGGAAGCTTGGCAACCCCTTTTTATGAAAGTGATTTTCGCCAGTCTCTGCTTAGGGCTACATCAACAGCAAACAAACCATAGAGATAGAACTTGAAACTGCTTTATTGTGTCAAGTTTCAAAGAGCTAGCACAAACCGTGTTTGATTTAGAGTTCCAAATACATGTATCCTTATAGGAGAAAACAGAGTGAAACCTAAAAATGAAAACGGTTACTGCAAACGAACGGTTTAACCTAGAAGAACGAAATTTGGTGGGCCAAGTGGTTTTGGTGTACTGATCATTACCTGAAAGAATCATCAAGATTGGGTGAAAAAATGTTTGCTGAGATTTCAGGGAACTCGTAGTTTTTTGGAAGCTTGGCAACCCCTTTCCATGAAAGTGATTTTCGCCAGTCTCTGCTTAGGGCTACATCAACAGCAAACAAACCATAGAGATAGAACGTGAAACTGCTTTCTTGTGTCAAGTTTCAAAGAGCTAGAACAAACCGTGTTTGATTTAGAGTTCCAAATACATGTATCCCTATAGGAGAAAACAAAGTGAAACCTAAAAATGAAAACGGTTACTGCAAACGAACGGTTTAATCTAGAAGAACGAAATTTGGTGAGCCAAGTGGTTTTCGTGTACTGATCATTACCTGAAAGAATCATCAAGATTGGGTGAAAAAATGTTGGCTGAGATTTCAGGCAACTCGTAGTTTTTTGGAAGCTTGGCAACCCCTTTCCATGAAAGTGATTTTCGCCAGTCTCTGCTTAGGGCTACATCAACACCAAACAAACTATAGAGATAGATCTTGAAACTGCTTTATTGTGTCATGTTTCAAAAAGCTAGCACAAACCGTGTTTGATTTAGAGTTCCAAATACATGTATCTATAGGAGAAAACAGAGTAAAACCTAAAAATGAAAACGGTTACTGCAAACGAACGGTTTAACCTAGAAGAACGAAATTTGATGAGCCAAGTGGTTTTGGTGTACTGATCATTATCTGAAAGAATCATCAAGATTGGGTGAAAAAATGTTTGCTGAGATTTCAGGCAACTGGTAGTTTTTTGGAAGCTTGGCAACCCCTTTCCATGAAAGTGATTTTCGCCAGTCTCTGCTTAGGGCTACATCAACAGCAAACAAACCATAGAGATAGAACTTGAAACTGCTTTATTGTTTTAAGTTTCAAAGAGCTAGCACAAACCGTGTTTGATTTAGAGTTCCAAATACATGTATCCCTATAGGAGAAAACAGAGTGAAACCTAAAAATGAAAATGGTGACTGCAAACGGACGGTTTAACCTAGAAGAACGAAATTTGGTGAGCCAAGTGGTTTTGGTGCACTGATCATTACCTGAAAGAATCATCAAGATTGTGTGAAAAAATGTTTGCTGAGATTTCAGGCAACTCGTAGTTTTTTGGAAGCTTGGCAACCCCTTTCCATGAAAGTGATTTTCGCCAGTCTCTGATTATGGCTACATCAAAGGCAAACAAACTATAGAGATAGAACTTGAAACTGGTTTATTGTGTCAAGTTTCAAAAAGAGCTAGCGCAAACCGTGTTTGATTTAGAGTTCCAAATACATGTATCCTTATAGGAGAAAACAGAGTGAAACCTAAAAATGAAAACGGTTACTGCAAACGAACGGTTTAACCTAGAAGAACGAAATTTGGTGAGCCAAGTGGTTTTGGTGTACTGATCATTACCTGAAAGAATCATCAAGATTGGGTGAAATAATGTTTGCTGAGATTTCAGGCAACTCGTAGTTTTATGGAAGCTTGGCAACCCCTTTTTATGAAAGTGATTTTCGCCAGTCTCTGATTAGGGCTACATCAACAGCAAACAAACCATAGAGATAGAACTTGAACCAGCTTTCTTGTGTGAAGTTTCAAAGAGCTAGCACAAACCATGTTTGGTTTAGAGTTCCAAATACATGTATCCCTATAGGAGAAAACAGAGTGAAACCTAAAAATGAAAACGGTTACTGCAAACGAACGGTTTAACCTAGAAGAACAAAATTTAGTGGGCCAAGTGGTTTTGGTGTACTGATCATTACCTGAAAGAATCATCAAGATTGGGTGAAAAAATGTTTGCTGAGATTTCAGGCAACTCGTAGTTTTTTGGAAGCTTGGCAACCCCTTTCCATGAAAGTGATTTTCGCCAGTCTCTGCTTAGGGCTACATCAACAGGAAACAAACCATAGAGATAGAACTTGAAACTGCTTTATTGTGTCAAGTTTCAAAGAGCTAGGACAAACCGTGTTTGATTTAGAGTTCCAAATACATGTATCCTTATAGGAGAAAAAAGAGTGAAACCTAAAAATGAAAACGGTTACTGGAAACGAACGGTTTATCCTAGAAGAACGAAATTTGGTGAGTCAAGTGGTTTTTGTGTACTGATCATTACCTGAAAGAATCATCAAGATTTTGTGAAAAAATGTTTGCTGAGATTTCAGGCAACTCGTAGTTTTTGGAAGCTTGGCAACCCCTTTGCATGAAAGTGATTATCGCCAGTCTCTGCTTAGGGCTACATCAACAGCAATCAAACCATAGAGATAGAACCTGAAACTGCTTTATTGTGTCAAGTTTCAAAAAGCTAGCACAAACCGTGTTTGATTTAGAGTTCCAAATACATGTATCTCTATAGGAGAAAACAGAGTAAAACCTAAAAATGAAAACGGTTACTGCAAACGAACGGTTTAACCTAGAAGAACTAAATTTGGTTAGCCAAGTGGTTTTCGTGTACTGATCATTACCTGAAAGAATCATGAAGATTGGGTGAAAAAATGTTGGCTGAGATTTCGGGCAACTTGTAGTTTTTTGGAAGCTTGGCAACCCTTTTCCATGAAAGTGATTTTCACCAGTCTCTGCTTAGGGCTACATCAACAGCAAACAAACCATAGAGATAGAACTTGAAACTGCTTTCTTGTGTCAAGTTTCAAAGAGCTAGCACAAACCGTGTTTGATTTAGAGTTCCAAATACATGTATCCCTATAGGAGAAAACAGAGTGAAACCTAAAAATGAAAACGGTTACTGCAAATGAACGGTTTAACCTAGAAGAACGAAATTTGGTGAGCCAAGTGGTTTTGGTGTACTGATCATTACCTGAAAGAATCATCAAGATTGGGTGAAAAAATGTTTGCTTAGATTTCAGGGAACTCGTAGTTCTATGGAAGCTTGGCAACCCCTTTTTAAGAAAGTGATTTTCGCCAGTCTCTGCTTAGGGCTACATCAACAGCAAACAAACCATAGAGATAGAACTTGAAACTGCTTTCTTGTGTCAAGTTTCAAAGAGCTAGCACAAACCGTGTTTTATTTAGAGTTTCAAATACATGTATCTCTATAGGAGAAAACAGAGTGAAACCTAAAAATGAAAACAGTTACTGCAAACGAACGGTTTAACCTAGAAGAACGAAATTTGGTGAGCCAGGTGGTTTTGGTGTCCTGATCATTACCTGAAAGAATCATCAAGATTGGGTGAAAAAATGTGTGCTGAGATTTCAGGCAACTCGTAGTTTTTTGGAAGCTTGGCAACCCCTTTCCATGAAAGTGATTTTCGCCAGTCTCTGCTTAGGACTAAATCAACAGCAAACAAACCATAGAGATAGAACTTGAAACTGCTTTCTTGTGTCAAGTTTCAAAGAGCTTGCAAAAACCGTGTTTGATTTAGAGTTCCAAATACATGTATCCCTATAGGAGAAAACAGAGTGAAACCTAAAAATGAAAACGGTTACTGCAAATGAACGGTTTAACCTAGAAGAACGAAATTTGGTGAGGCAAGTGGTTTTGGTGTACTGATCATTACCTGAAAGAATCATCAAGATTGGGTGAAAAAATGTTTGCTGGGATTTCAGGCAACTCGTAGTTTTTTGGAAGCTTGGCAACCCCTTTCCATGAAAGTGATTTTCGCCAGTCTCTGATTAGGGCTACATCAACAGCAAACAAACCATAGAGATAGAACTTGAAACTGTTTTATTGTGTCAAGTTTCAAAAAGAGCTAGCACAAACCGTGTTTGATTTAGATTTCCAAATACATGTATCCTTATAGGAGAAAACAGAGTGAAACCTTAAAATGAAAACGGTTACTGCAAACGAACGGTTTAACCTAGAAGAACGAAATTTGGTGAGCCAAGTGGTTTTGGTGTACTGATCATTACCTGAAAGAATCATCAAGATTTTGTGAAAAAATGTTTGCTGAGATTTCAGGCAACTCATAGTTTTATGGAAGCTTGGCAACCCCTTTTTATGAAAGTGATTTTCGCCAGTCTCTGCTTAGGGCTACATCAACAGCAAACAAACCATAGAGATAGAACTTGAACCTGCTTTCTTGTGTCAAGTTTCAAAGAGCTAGCACAAACCGTGTTTGGTTAAGAGTTCCAAATACATGTATCCCTATAGGAGAAAACAGAGTGAAACCTAAAAATGAAAACGGTTACTGCAAACGAACGGTTTAACCTAGAAGAACGAAATTTGGTGAGCCAAGTGGTTTTGGTGTACTGATCATTACCTGAAAGAATCATCAAGATTGGGTGAAAAAATGTTTGCTGAGATTTCAGGCAACTCGTAGTTTTTTGGAAGCTTGGCAACCCCTTTCCATGAAAGTGATTTTCGCCAGTCTCTGCTTAGGGCTACATCAACAGCAAACAAACCATAGAGATAGAACTTGAAACTGCTTTATTGTTTTAAGTTTCAAAGAGCTAGCACAAACCGTGTTTGATTTAGAGTTCCAAATACATGTATCCCTATAGGAGAAAACAGAGTGAAACCTAAAAATGAAAATGGTGACTGCAAACGGACGGTTTAACCTAGAAGAACGAAATTTGGTGAGCCAAGTGGTTTTGGTGCACTGATCATTACCTGAAAGAATCATCAAGATCGTGTGAAAAAATGTTTGCTGAGATTTCAGGCAACTCATAGTTTTTTGGAAGCTTGGCAACCCTTTTCCATGAAAGTGATTTTCACCGTTCTCTGCTTAGGGCTACATCAACACAAACAAACCATAGAGATAGAACTTGAAATTTATTTCTTGTGTCAAGTTTCAAAGAGCTAGCCCAAACCGTGTTTGATTTAGAGTTCCAAATACATGTATCCCTATAGGAGAAAACAGAGTGAAACCTAAAAATGAAAACGGTTACTGCAAACGAACGGTTTAACATAGAAAAACGAAATCTGGTGAGCCAAGTGGTTTTGGTGTACTGATCATTACCTGAAAGAATCATCCAGATTGGGTGAAAAAATGTTTGCTGAGATTTCAGGCAACTCGTAGTTTTATGGAAGCTTGGCAACCCCTTTTTAAGAAAGTGATTTTCGCCAGTCTCTGCTTAGGGCTACATCAACAGCAAACAAACCATAGAGATAGAACTTGAAACTGCTTTCTTGTGTCAAGTTTCAAAGAGCTAGCACAAACCGTGTTTTATTTAGAGTTTCAAATACATGTATCTCTATAGGAGAAAACAGAGTGAAACCTAAAAATGAAAACACTTACTGCAAACGAACGGCTTAACCTAGAAGAACGAAATTTGGTGAGCCAGATGGTTTTGGTGTCCTGATCATTACCTGAAAGAATCATCAAGATTGGGTGAAAAAATGTTTGCTGAGATTTCAGGGAACTCGTAGTTTTTTGGAAGCTTGGCAACCCCTTTCCATGAAAGTGATTTTCGCCAGTCTCTGCTTAGGACTAAATCAACAGCAAACAAACCATAGAGATAGAACTTGAAACTGCTTTCTTGTGTCAAGTTTCAAAGAGCTTGCAAAAACCGTGTTTGATTTAGAGTTCCAAATACGTGTATCCCTATAGGAGAAAACAGAGTGAAACCTAAAAATGAAAACGGTTATTGCAAACGAACGGTTTAACCTAGAAGAACGAAATTTGGTGAGGCAAGTGGTTTTGGTGTACTGATCATTACCTGAAAGAATAATCAAGATTGGGTGAAAAAATGTTTGCTGAGATTTCAGGCAACTCGTAGTTTTTTGGAAGCTTGGCAACCCCTTTCCATGAAAGTGATTTTCGCCAGTCTCTGCTTAGGGCTACATCAACAGCAAAAAAACCATAGAGATAGAACTTGAAACTGCTTTCTTGTGTCAAGTTTCAAAGAGCTAGCACAAACTGTGTTTCATTTAGAGTTCTAAATACATGTATCCCTATAGGAGAAAACAGAGTGAAACCTAAAAATGAAAACGGTTACTGCGAACGAACGGTTTAACCTAGAAGAACGAAATTTGGTGAGCCAAGTGGTTTTGGTGTACTGATCATTACCTGAAAGAATCATCAAGATTGGGTGAAAAAATGTTTGCTGAGATTTCAGGTAACTCGTAGTTTTTTGGAAGCTTGGCAACCCCTTTTTATGAAAGTGATTTTCGCCAGTCTCTGCTTAGGGCTACATCAACAGCAAACAAACCATAGAGATAGAACTTGAAACTGCTTTCTTGTGTCAAGTTTCAAAGAGCTAGCACAAACCGTGTTTGATTTAGAGTTCCAAATACATGTATCCCTACAGAAGAAAACAGATTGAAACCTAAAAATTAAAAACGGTTACGGCAAACGATCGGTTTAACCTAGAAGAACGAAATTTGGTGGGCCAAGTGGTTTTGGTGTACTGATCATTACCTGAAAGAATCATCAAGATTGGGTGAAAAAATGTTTGCTGAGATTTCAGGGAACTCGTAGTTTTTTGGAAGCTTGGCAACCCCTTTCCATGAAAGTGATTTTCGCCAGTCTCTGCTTAGGGCTACATCAACAGCAAACAAACCATAGAGATAAAACTTGAAACTGCTTTATTGTGTCAAGTTTCAAAGAGCTAGCACAAACCGTGTTTGATTTAGAGTTCCAAACACATGTATCCCTATAGGAGAAAACAGAGTGAAACCTAAAAATGAAAATGGTTACTGCAAACGGACGGTTTAAACTAGAAGAACGAAATTTGGTGAGCCAAGTGGTTTTGGTGTACTGATCATTACCTGAAAGAATCATCAAGATTGGGTGAAAAAATGTTTGCTGAGATTTCAGGCAACTCGTAGTTTTTGGGAAGCTTGGCAACCCGTTTCCATGAAAGTGATTTTCATCATTATCTACTTAGAGCTACATCAACAGCAAACAAACCATAGAGATAGAACTTGAAACTGCTTTCTTGTGTCAAGTTTCAAAGAGCTAGCACAAACTGTGTTTCATTTAGAGTTCTAAATGCATGTATCCCTATAGGAGAAAACAGAGTGAAACCTAAAAATGAAAACGGTTACTGCAAACGGACGGTTTAAACTAGAAGAACGAAATTTGGTGAGCCAAGTGGTTTTGGTGTACTGATCATTACCTGAAAGAATCATCAAGATTGGGTGAAAAAATGTTTGCTGAGATTTCAGGCAACTCGTAGTTTTTGGGAAGCTTGGCAACCCATTTCCATGAAAGTGATTTTCATCATTATCTGCTTAGAGCTACATCAACAGCAAACAAACCATAGATATAGAACTTGAAACTGCTTTCTTGTGTCAAGTTTCAAAGAGCTAGCACAAACTGTGTTTCATTTAGAGTTCTAAATGCATGTATCCCTATAGGAGAAAACAGAGTGAAACCTAAAAATGAAAACGGTTACTGCAAACGATCGGTTTAACCTAGAAGAACGAAATTTGGTGAGCCAAGTGGTTTTGGTGTACTGATCATTACCTGAAAGAATCATCAAGATTGGGTGAAAAAATGTTTGCTGAGATTTCAGGTAACTCGTAGTTTATGGAAGCTTGGCAACCCCTTTCCATGAAAGTGATTTTCGCCACTCTCTGCTTAGGGGTACATCAACAGCAAACAAACCATAGAGATAGAACTTGAAACTGCTTTCTTGATTCAAGTTTCAAAGGGCTAGCACAAACCGTGTTTGATTTAGAGTTCCAAATACATGTATCCCTATAGGAGAAAACAGAGTGAAACCTAAAAATGAAAACGGTTACTGCAAACGAACGGTTTAACCTAGAATAACGAAATTTGGTGAGCCAAGTGGTTTTGGTGTACTTATCATTACCTGAAAGGATCATCAAGATTGCGTGAAAAAATGTTTGCTGAGATTTCAGGCAACTCGTTGTTTTTTGGAACCTTGGCAACCCCTTTCCATGAAAGTGATTTTCGCCAGTCTTTGCTTAGGGCTACATCAACAGCAAACAAACCATAGAGATAGAACTTGAAACTGCTTTCTTGATTCAAGTTTCAAAGGGCTAGCACAAACCATGTTTGAATTAGAGTTCCAAATACATGTATCCCTATAGAAGAAAACAGATTGAAACCTAAAAATGAAAACGGTTACTGCAAACGAACGGTTTAACCTAGAAGAACGAAATATGTTGGGCCAAGTGGTTTTGGTGTACTGATCATTATCTGAAAGAATCATCAAGATTGGGTGAAAAAATGTTTGCTGAGATTTCAGGCAACTCGATGTTTTTTGGAACCTTGGCAACCCCTTTCCATGAAAGTGATTTTCGCCAGTCTTTGCTTAGGGCTACATCAACAGCAAACAAACCATAGAGATAGAACTTGAAACTGCTTTCTTGATTCAAGTTTCAAAGGGCTAGCACAAACCGTGTTTGATTTAGAGTTCCAAATACATGTATCCCTATAGAAGAAAACAGATTGAAACCTGAAAATGAAAACGGTTACTGCAAAAGAACGGATTAACCTAGAAGAACGAAATTTGGAGAGCCAAGTGGTTTTGGTGTACTAATCATTACCTGAAAGAAATATCAAGATTGGGTGAAAAAATGTTTGCTGAGATTTCAGGCAACTCGTAGTTTTTTTGGAAGCTTGGCAACCCCTTTCTATGAAAGTGATTTTCGCAAGTCTCTGCTTAGGGCTACATCAACAGCAAACAAACCATAGAGATAGAACTTGAAACTGATTTCTTGTCTCAAGTTTCAGAGAGCTAGCAAAAACTGTGTTTGATTTAGAGTACAAATACATGTATCCTTATAGGAGAAAACAGAGTGAAACCTAAAAATGAAAACGGTTACTGCAAACGAACGGTTTAACCTAGAAGAACGAAATTTGGTGAGCCAAGTGGTTTTGGTGTACTGATCATTACCTGAAAGAATCATCAAGATATTGTGAAATAATATTTGCTGAGATTTCAGGCAACTCGTAGTTTTTTGGAAGCTTGGCAACCCCTTTTTATGAAAGTGATTTTCGCAAGTCTCTGATTAGGGCTACATCAACAGCAAACAAAGCATAGAGATAGAACTTGAACCTGCTTTCTTGTGTCAAGGTTCAAAGAGCTAGCACAAACCATGTTTGGTTTAGAGTTCCAAATACATGTATCCCTATAGGAGAAAACAGAGTGAAACCTAAAAATGAAAACGGTTACTGCAAACGAACGGTTTAACCTAGAAGAACGAAATTGGTGGGCCAAGTGGTTTTGGTGTACTGATCATTACCTGAAAGAATCATCAAGATTGGGTGAAAAAATGTTTGCTGAGATTTCAGGCAACTCGTAGTTTTTTGGAAGCTTGGCAACCCCTTTCCATGAAAGTGATTTTCGCCAGTCTCTGCTTAGGGCTACATCAACAGGAAACAAACCATAGAGATAGAACTTGAAACTGCTTTATTGTGTCAAGTTTCAAAGAGCTAGCACAAACCGTGTTTGATTTAGAGTTCCAAATACATGTATCCTTATAGGAGAAAACAGAGTGAAACCTAAAAATGAAAACGGTTACTGGAAACGAACGGTTTATCCTAGAAGAACGAAATTTGGTGAGTCAAGTGGTTTTTCTGTACTGATCATTACCTGAAAGAATCATCAAGATTTTGTGAAAAAATGTTTGCTGAGATTTCAGGCAACTCGTAGTTTTTTGGAAGCTTGGCAACCCCTTTTTAAGAAAGTGATTTTCGCCAGTCTCTGCTTATGGCTACATCAACAGCAAACAAACCATAGAGAAAGAACTTGAAACTGCTTTCTTGTGTCAATTTTCAAAGTGCTAGCACAAACCGTGTTTTATTTAGAGTTTCAAATACATGTATCTCTATAGGAGAAAACAGAGTGAAACCTAAAAATGAAAACAGTTACTGCAAACGAACGGTTTAACCTAGAAGAACGAAATTTGGTGAGCCAGGTGGTTTTGGTTTCCTGATCATTACCTGAAAGAATCATCAAGATTGGGTGAAAAAATGTTTGCTGAGATTTCAGGCAACTCGTAGTTTTTTGGAAGCTTGGCAACCCCTTTCCATGAAAGTGATTTTCGCCAGTCTCTGCTTAGGACTAAATCAACAGCAAACAAACCATAGAGATAGAACTTGAAACTGCTTTCTTGTGTCAAGTTTCAAAGAGCTTGCAAAAACCGTGTTTGATTTAGAGTTCCAAATACATGTATCCTTATAGGAGAAAACAGAGTGAAACCTAAAAATGAAAACGGTTACTGCAAACGAACGGTTTAACCTAGAAGAACGAAATTTGGTGAGGCAAGTGGTTTTGGTGTACTGATCATTACCTGAAGGAATCATCAAGATTGGGTGAAAAAATGTTTGCTGAGATTTCAGGTAACTCGTAGTTTTTTGGAAGCTTGGCAACCCCTTTCCATGAAAGTGATTATCGCCAGTCTCTGATTAGGGCTACATCAACAGCAAAAAAACCATAGAGATAGAACTTGAAACTGTTTTATTGTGTCAAGTTTCAAAAAGAGCTAGCACAAACCGTGTTTGATTTAGAGTTCCAAATACATGTATCCTTATAGGAGAAAACAGAGTGAAACCTAAAAATGAAAACGGTTACTGCAAACGAACGGTTTAACCTAGAAGAACGAAATTTGGTGGGCCAAGTGGGTTTGGTGTACTGATCTTTACTTGAAAGAATCATCAAGATTGGGTTAAAAAATATTTGCTGAGATTTCAGCCAACTCGTAGTTTTTTGGAAGCTTGGCAACCCCTTTCCATGAAAGTGATTTTCGCCAGTCTCTGCTTAGGGCTACATCAACAGGAAAAAAACCATAGAGATAGAACTTGAAACTGCTTTATTGTGTCAAGTTTCAAAGAGCTAGCACAAACCGTGTTTGATTTAGAGTTCCAAATACATGTATCCCTATAGGAGAAAACAGAGTGAAACCTAAAAATGAAAATGGTGACTGCAAACGGACGGTTTAACCTAGAAGAACGAAATTTGGTGAGCCAAGTGGTTTTGGTGCACTGATCATTACCTGAAAGAATCATCAAGATTGTGTGAAAAAATGTTTGCTGAGATTTCAGGCAACTCGTAGTTTTTTGGAAGCTTGGCAACCCCTTTCCATGAAAGTGATTTTCGCCAGTCTCTGATTATGGCTACATCAACAGCAAACAAACTATAGAGATAGAACTTGAAACTGGTTTATTGTGTCAAGTTTCAAAAAGAGCTAGCGCAAACCGTGTTTGATTTAGAGTTCCAAATACATGTATCCTTATAGGAGAAAACAGAGTGAAACCTAAAAATGAAAACGGTTACTGCAAACGAACGGTTTAACCTAGAAGAACGAAATTTGGTGAGCCAAGTGGTTTTGGTGTACTGATCATTACCTGAAAGAATCATCAAGATTGGGTGAAATAATGTTTGCTGAGATTTCAGGCAACTGGTAGTTTTTTGGAAGCTTGGCAACCCCTTTCCATGAAAGTGATTTTCGCCAGTCTCTGATTATGGCTACATCAACAGCAAACAAACCATAGAGATAGAACTTGAAACTGGTTTATTGTGTCAAGTTTCAAAAAGAGCTAGCGCAAACCGTGTTTGATTTAGAGTTCCAAATACATGTATCCTTATAGGAGAAAACAGAGTGAAACCTAAAAATGAAAACGGTTACTGCAAACGAACGGTTTAACCTAGAAGAACGAAATTAGGTGAGCCAAGTGGTTTTGGTGTACTGATCATTACCTGAAAGAATCATCAAGATTGGGTGAAATAATGTTTGCTGAGATTTCACGCAACTCGTAGTTTTTTGGAAGCTTGGCAACCCCTTTTTATGAAAGTGATTTTCGCCAGTCTCTGATTAGGGCTACATCAACAGCAAACAAACCATAGAGATAGAACTTGAACCAGCTTTCTTGTGTCAAGTTTCAAAGAGCTAGCACAAACCATGTTTGGTTTAGAGTTCCAAATACATGTATCCCTATAGGAGAAAACAGAGTGAAACCTAAAAATGAAAACGGTTACTGCAAACGAACGGTTTAACCTAGAAGAACAAAATTTAGTGGGCCAAGTGGTTTTGGTGTACTGATCATTACCTGAAAGAATCATCAAGATTGGGTGAAAAAATGTTTGCTGAGATTTCAGGCAACTCGTAGTTTTTTGGAAGCTTGGCAACCCCTTTCCATGAAAGTGATTTTCGCCAGTCTCTGCTTAGGGCTACATCAACAGGAAACAAACCATAGAGATAGAACTTGAAACTGCTTTATTGTGTCAAGTTTCAAAGAGCTAGGACAAACCGTGTTTGATTTAGAGTTCCAAATACATGTATCCTTATAGGAGAAAAAAGAGTGAAACCTAAAAATGAAAACGGTTACTGGAAACGAACGGTTTATCCTAGAAGAACGAAATTTGGTGAGTCAAGTGGTTTTTGTGTACTGATCATTACCTGAAAGATCCATCAAGATTTTGTGAAAAAATGTTTGCTGAGATTTCAGGCAACTCGTAGTTTTTGGAAGCTTGGCAACCCTTTGCATGAAAGTGATTATCGCCAGTCTCTGCTTAGGGCTACATCAACAGCAATCAAACCATAGAGATAGATCTTGAAACTGCTTTATTGTGTCAAGTTTCAAAAAGCTAGCACAAACCGTGTTTGATTTAGAGTTCCAAATACATGTATCTCTATAGGAGAAAACAGAGTAAAACCTAAAAATGAAAACGGTTACTGCAAACGAACGGTTTAACCTAGAAGAACTAAATTTGGTTAGCCAAGTGGTTTTCGTGTACTGATCATTACCTGAAAGAATCATGAAGATTGGGTGAAAAAATGTTGGCTGAGATTTCGGGCAACTTGTAGTTTTTTGGAAGCTTGGCAACCCTTTTCCATGAAAGTGATTTTCACCAGTCTCTGCTTAGGGCTACATCAACAGCAAACAAACCATAGAGATAGAACTTGAAACTGCTTTCTTGTGTCAAGTTTCAAAGAGCTAGCACAAACTGTGTTTGATTTAGAGTTCCAAATACATGTATCCCTATAGGAGAAAACAGAGTGAAACCTAAAAATGAAAACGGTTACTGCAAATGAACGGTTTAACCTAGAAGAACGAAATTTGGTGAGCCAAGTGGTTTTGGTGTACTGATCATTACCTGAAAGAATCATCAAGATTGGGTGAAAAAATGTTTGCTTAGATTTCAGGGAACTCGTAGTTCTATGGAAGCTTGGCAACCCCTTTTTAAGAAAGTGATTTTCGCCAGTCTCTGCTTAGGGCTACATCAACAGCAAACAAACCATAGAGATAGAACTTGAAACTGCTTTCTTGTGTCAAGTTTCAAAGAGCTAGCACAAACCGTGTTTTATTTAGAGTTTCAAATACATGTATCTCTATAGGAGAAAACAGAGTGAAACCTAAAAATGAAAACAGTTACTGCAAACGAACGGTTTAACCTAGAAGAACGAAATTTGGTGAGCCAGGTGGTTTTGGTGTCCTGATCATTACCTGAAAGAATCATCAAGATTGGGTGAAAAAATGTGTGCTGAGATTTCAGGCAACTCGTAGTTTTTTGGAAGCTTGGCAACCCCTTTCCATGAAAGTGATTTTCGCCAGTCTCTGCTTAGGACTAAATCAACAGCAAACAAACCATAGAGATAGAACTTGAAACTGCTTTCTTGTGTCAAGTTTCAAAGAGCTTGCAAAAACCGTGTTTGATTTAGAGTTCCAAATACATGTATCCCTATAGGAGAAAACAGAGTGAAACCTAAAAATGAAAACGGTTACTGCAAATGAACGGTTTAACCTAGAAGAACGAAATTTGGTGAGGCAAGTGGTTTTGGTGTACTGATCATTACCTGAAAGAATCATCAAGATTGGGTGAAAAAATGTTTGCTGGGATTTCAGGCAACTCGTAGTTTTTTGGAAGCTTGGCAACCCCTTTCCATGAAAGTGATTTTCGCCAGTCTCTGATTAGGGCTACATCAACAGCAAACAAACCATAGAGATAGAACTTGAAACTGTTTTATTGTGTCAAGTTTCAAAAAGAGCTAGCACAAACCGTGTTTGATTTAGATTTCCAAATACATGTATCCTTATAGGAGAAAACAGAGTGAAACCTTAAAATGAAAACGGTTACTGCAAACGAACGGTTTAACCTAGAAGAACGAAATTTGGTGAGCCAAGTGGTTTTGGTGTACTGATCATTACCTGAAAGAATCATCAAGATTTTGTGAAAAAATGTTTGCTGAGATTTCAGGCAACTCATAGTTTTATGGAAGCTTGGCAACCCCTTTTTATGAAAGTGATTTTCGCCAGTCTCTGCTTAGGGCTACATCAACAGCAAACAAACCATAGAGATAGAACTTGAACCTGCTTTCTTGTGTCAAGTTTCAAAGAGCTAGCACAAACCGTGTTTGGTTAAGAGTTCCAAATACATGTATCCCTATAGGAGAAAACAGAGTGAAACCTAAAAATGAAAACGGTTACTGCAAACGAACGGTTTAACCTAGAAGAACGAAATTTGGTGAGCCAAGTGGTTTTGGTGTACTGATCATTACCTGAAAGAATCATCAAGATTGGGTGAAAAAATGTTTGCTGAGATTTCAGGCAACTCGTAGTTTTTTGGAAGCTTGGCAACCCCTTTCCATGAAAGTGATTTTCGCCAGTCTCTGCTTAGGGCTACATCAACAGCAAACAAACCATAGAGATAGAACTTGAAACTGCTTTATTGTTTTAAGTTTCAAAGAGCTAGCACAAACCGTGTTTGATTTAGAGTTCCAAATACATGTATCCCTATAGGAGAAAACAGAGTGAAACCTAAAAATGAAAATGGTGACTGCAAACGGACGGTTTAACCTAGAAGAACGAAATTTGGTGAGCCAAGTGGTTTTGGTGCACTGATCATTACCTGAAAGAATCATCAAGATCGTGTGAAAAAATGTTTGCTGAGATTTCAGGCAACTCATAGTTTTTTGGAAGCTTGGCAACCCCTTTCCATGAAAGTGATTTTCGCCAGTCTCTGATTATGGCTACATCAACAGCAAACAAACCATAGAGATAGAACTTGAAACTGGTTTATTGTGTCAAGTTTCAAAAAGAGCTAGCACAAACCGTGTTTGATTTAGAGTTCAAAATACATGTATCCTTATAGGAGAAAACAGAGTGAAACCTAAAAATGAAAACGGTTACTGCAAACGAACGGTTTAACCTAGAAGAACGAAATTTGGTGAGCCAAGTGGTTTTGGTGTACTGATCATTACCTGAAAGAATCATCAAGATTGGGTGAAAAAATGTTTGCTGAGATTTCAGGCAACTCGTAGTTTTTTGGAAGCTTGGCAACCCCTTTCCATGAAAGTGATTTTCGCCAGTCTCTGCTTAGGGCTACATCAACAGCAAACAAACCAGAGAGATAAAACTTGAAACTGCTTTCTTGTGTCAAGTTTCAAAGAGCTAGCACAAACCATGTTTCATTTAGAGTTCCAAATACATGTGTCTCTATAGGAGAAAACAGAGTGAAACCTAAAAATGAAAACGGTTACTGTAAACGAACGGTTTAACCTAGAAGAACGAAATTTGGTGAGCCAAGTGGTTTTGGTGTACTGATCATTACCTGAAAGACTCATCAAGATTGGGTGAAAAATGTTTGCTGAGATTTCAGGCAACTCGTAGTTTTTTGGAAGCTTGGCAACCTCTTTTTATGAAAGTGATTTTCGCCAGTCTCTGCTTAGGCCTACATCAACAGCAAACAAACCATAGAGATAGAACTTGAACCTGCTTTCTTGTGTCAAGTTTCAAAGAGCTAGCACAAACCGTGTTTGGTTTAGAGTTCCAAATACATGTATCCCTTTAGGAGAAAACAGAGTGAAACCTAAAAATGAAAACGGTTACTGTAAACGAACGGTTTAACCTAGAAGAACGAAATTTGGTGAGCCAAGTGGTTTTGGTGTACTGATCATTACCTGAAAGACTCATCAAGATTTGGTGAAAAAAGTTTGCTGAGATTTCAGGCAACTCGTAGTTTTTTGGAAGCTTGGCAACCCCTTTTTATGAAAGTGATTTTCGCCAGTCTCTGCTTAGGCCTACATCAAAAGCAAACAAACCATAGAGATAGAACTTGAACCTGCTTTCTTGTGTGAAGTTTCAAAGAGCTAGCACAAACCGTGTTTGGTTTAGAGTTCCAAATACATGTATCCCTATAGGAGAAAACAGAGTGAAACCTAAAAATGAAAACGGTTACTGCATACGAACGGTTTAACCTAGAAGAACGAAATTTGGTGAGCCAAGTGGTTTTGGTGTACTGATCATTACCTGAAAGAATCATCAGGATTGGGTGAAAAAATGTTTGCTGAGATTTCAGGCAACTCGTAGTTTTTTGGAAGCCTGGCAACCCCTTTCCATGAAAGTGATTTTCGCCAGTCTCTGCTTAGGGCTACATCAACAGCAAACAAACCATAAAGATAGAACTTGAAACTGCTTTATTGTTTTAAGTTTCAAAGAGCTAGCACAAACCGTGTTTGATTTAGAGTTCCAAATACATGTATCCCTATAGGAGAAAACAGAGTGAAACCTAAAAATGAAAATGGTGACTGCAAACGGACGGTTTAACCTAGAAGAACGAAATTTGGTGAGCCAAGTGGTTTTGGTGCACTGATCATTACCTGAAAGAATCATCAAGATTGTGTGAAAAAATGTTTGCTGAGATTTCAGGCAACTCGTAGTTTTTTGGAAGCTTGGCAACCCCTTTCCATGAAAGTGATTTTCGCCAGTCTCTGATTAGGGCTACATCAACAGCAAACAAACCATAGAGATAGAACTTGATCCTGCTTTTTTGTGTCAAGTTTCAAAAAGAGCTAGCACAAACCGTGTTTGATTTAGAGTTCCAAATACATGTATCCTTATAGGAGAAAACAGAGTGAAACCTAAAAATGAAAACGGTTACTGCAAACGAACGGTTTAACCTAGAAGAACGAAATTTGGTGAGCCAAGTGGTTTTGGTGTACTGATCATTACCTGAAAGAATCATCAAGATTGGGTGAAATAATGTTTGCTGAGATTTCACGCAACTCGTAGTTTTTTGGAAGCTTGGCAACCCCTTTTTATGAAAGTGATTTTCGCCAGTCTCTGATTAGGGCTACATCAACAGCAAACAAACCATAGAGATAGAACTTGAACCTGCTTTTTTGTGTCAAGTTTCAAAGAGCTAGCACAAACCATGTTTGGTTTAGAGTTCCAAATACATGTATCCCTATAGGAGAAAACAGAGTGAAACCTAAAAATGAAAACGGTTACTGTAAACGAACGGTTTAACCTAGAAGAACGAAATTTGGTGCGCCAAGTGGTTTTGGTGTACTGATCATTACCTGAAAGACTCATCAAGATTGGGTGAAAAATGTTTGCTGAGATTTCAGGCAACTCGTAGTTTTTTGGAAGCTTGGCAACCCCTTTTTATGAAAGTGATTTTCGCCAGTCTCTGCTTAGGGCTACATCAACAGCAAACAAACCATAGAGATAGAACTTGAAACTGCTTTATTGTGTCAAGTTTAAAAGAGGTATCACAAACCGTGTTTGATTTAGAGTTCCAAATACATGTATCCTTATAGGAGAAAACAGAGTGAAACCTAAAAATGAAAACGGTTACTGCAAACGAACGGTTTAACCTAGAAGAACGAAATTCGGTGAACCAAGTGGTTTTGGTGTACTGATCATTACCTGAAAGAATCATCAAGATTGGGTGAAAAAATGTTTGCTGAGATTTCAGGCAACTCGTAGTTTTTTGGAAGCTTCGCAACCCCTTTCCATGAAAGTGATTTTCGCCAGTCTCTGCTTAGGGCTACATCAACAGGAAACAAACCATAGAGATAGAACTTGAAACTGCTTTCTTGTGTCAAGTTTCAAAGAGCTAGCACAAACCGTGTTTGATTTAGAGTTCCAAATACATGTATCCTTATAGGAGAAAACAGAGTGAAACCTAAAAATGAAAACGGTTACTGCAAACGAACAGTTTATCCTAGAAGAACGAAATTTGGTGAGCCAAGTGGTTTTGGTGTACTGATCATTACCTGAAAGACTCATCAAGATTGGGTGAAAAATGTTTGCTGAGATTTCAGGCAACTCGTAGTTTTTTGGAAGCTTGGCAACCCCTTTCCATGAAAGTGATTTTCGCCAGTCTCTGATTATGGCTACATCAACAGCAAACAAACCATAGAGATAGAACTTGAAACTGGTTTATTGTGTCAAGTTTCAAAAAGAGCTAGCACAAACCGTGTTTGATTTAGAGTTCCAAATACATGTATCCTTATAGGAGAAAACAGAGTGAAACCTAAAAATGAAAACGGTTACTGCAAACGAACGGTTTAACCTAGAAGAACGAAATTTGGTGAGCCAAGTGGTTTTGGTGTACTGATCATTACCTGAAAGAATCATCAAGATTGGGTGAAATAATGTTTGCTGAGATTTCACGCAACTCGTAGTTTTTTGGAAGATTGGCAACCCCTTTTTATGAAAGTGATTTTCGCCAGTCTCTGCTTAGGGCTACATCAACAGCAAACAAACCATAGAGATAGAACTTGAACCTGCTTTTTTGTGTCAAGTTTCAAAGAGCTAGCACAAACCATGTTTGGTTTAGAGTTCCAAATACATGTATCCCTATAGGAGAAAACAGAGTGAAACCTAAAAATGAAAACGGTTACTGTAAACGAACGGTTTAACCTAGAAGAACGAAATTTGGTGAGCCAAGTGGTTTTGGTGTACTGATCATTACCTGAAAGACTCATCAAGATTGGGTGAAAAATGTTTGCTGAGATTTCAGGCAACTCGTAGTTTTTTGGAAGCTTGGCAACCCCTTTTTATGAAAGTGATTTTCGCCAGTCTCTGCTTAGGCCTACATCAACAGCAAACAAACCATAGAGAGAGAACTTGAACCTGCTTTCTTGTGTCAAGTTTCAAAGAGCTAGCACAAACCGTGTTTGGTTTAGAGTTCCAAATACATGTATCCCTATAGGAGAAAACAGAGTGAAACCTAAAAATCAAAACGGTTACTACAAACGAACGGTTTAACCTAGAAGAACGAAATTTGGTGAGCCAAGTGGTTTTGGTGTACTGATCATTACCTGAAAGAATCATCAAGATTGGGTGAAAAAATGTTTGCTGAGATTTCAGGCAACTCGTAGTTGTTTGGAAGCTTGGCAACCTTTTTCCATGAAAGTGATTTTCGCCAGTCTCTACTTAGGGCTACATCAACAGCAAACAAACCATAGAGATAGAACTTGAAACTGCTTTATTGTGTCAAGTTTAAAAGAGGTATAACAAACCGTGTTTGATTTAGTGTTCCAAATACATGTATCCTTATAGGAGAAAACAGAGTGAAACCTAAAAATGAAAACGGTTACTGCAAACGAACGGTTTAACCTAGAAGAACGAAATTTGGTGAGCCAAGTGGTTTTGGTGTACTGATCATTACCTGAAAGAATCATCAAGATTGGGTGAAAAAATGTTTGCTGAGATTTCAGGCAACTCGTAGTTTTTTGGAAGCTTGGCAACCCCTTTCCATGAAAGTGATTTTCGCCAGTCTCTGCTTAGGGCTACATCAACAGGAAACAAACCATAGAGATAGAACTTGAAACTGCTTTCTTGTGTCAAGTTTCAAAGAGCTAGCACAAACCGTGTTTGATTTAGAGTTCCAAATACATGTGTCCTTATAGGAGAAAACAGAGTGAAACCTAAAAATGAAAACGGTTACTGCAAACGAACGGTTTAACCTAGAAGAACGAAATTTGGTGAGCCAAGTGGTTTTGGTGTACTGATCATTACCTGAAAGACTCATCAAGATTGGGTGAAAAATGTTTGCTGAGATTTCAGGCAACTCGTAGTTTTTTGGAAGCTTGGCAACCCCTTTTTATGAAAGTGATTTTCGCCAGTCTCTGCTTAGGCCTACATCAACAGCAAACAAACCATAGAGATAGAACTTGAACCTGCTTTCTTGTGTCAAGTTTCAAAGAGCTAGCACAAACCGTGTTTGGTTTAGAGTTCCAAATACATGTATCCCTATAGGAGAAAACAGAGTGAAACCTAAAAATGAAAACGGTTACTGCAAACGAACAGTTTATCCTAGAAGAACGAAATTTGGTGAGCCAAGTGGTTTTGGTGTACTGATCATTACCTGAAAGAATCATCAAGATTGTGTGAAAAAATGTTTGCTGAGATTTCAGGCAACTCGTAGTTTTTTGGAAACTTGGCAACCCCTTTCCATGAAAGTGATTTTCGCCAGTCTCTGATTATGGCTACATCAACAGCAAACAAACCATAGAGATAGAACTTGAAACTGGTATATTGTGTCAAGTTTCAAAAAGAGCTAGCACAAACCGTGTTTGATTTAGAGTTCCAAATACATGTATCCTTATAGGAGAAAACAGAGTGAAACCTAAAAATGAAAACGGTTACTGCAAACGAACGGTTTAACCTAGAAGAACGAAATTTGGTGAGCCAAGTGGTTTTGGTGTACTGATAATTACCTGAAAGAATCATCAAGATTGGGTGAAATAATGTTTGCTGAGATTTCACGCAACTCGTAGTATTTTGGAAGATTGGCAACCCCTTTTTATGAAAGTGATTTTCGCCAGTCTCTGATTAGGGCTACATCAACAGCAAACAAACCATAGAGACAGAACTTGAACCTGCTTTTTTGTGTCAAGTTTCAAAGAGCTAGCACAAACCATGTTTGGTTTAGAGTTCCAAATACATGTATCCCTATAGGAGAAAACAGAGTGAAACCTAAAAATGAAAACGGTTACTGTAAACGAACGGTTTAACCTAGAAGAACGAAATTTGGTGAGCCAAGTGGTTTTGGTGTACTGATCATTACCTGAAAGACTCATCAAGATTGGGTGAAAAATGTTTGCTGAGATTTCAGGCAACTCGTAGTTTTTTGGAAGCTTGGCAACCCCTTTTTATGAAAGTGATTTTCGCCAGTCTCTGCTTAGGCCTACATCAACAGCAAACAAACCATAGAGATAGAACTTGAACCTGCTTTCTTGTGTCAAGTTTCAAAGAGCTAGCACAAACCGTGTTTGGTTTAGAGTTCCAAATACATGTATCCCTATAGGAGAAAACAGAGTGAAACCTAAAAATCAAAACGGTTACTACAAACGAACGGTTTAACCTAGAAGAACGAAATTTGGTGAGCCAAGTGGTTTTGGTGTACTGATCATTACCTGAAAGAATCATCAAGATTGGGTGAAAAAATGTTTGCTGAGATTTCAGGCAACTCGTTGTTGTTTGGAAGCTTGGCAACCTTTTTCCATGAAAGTGATTTTCGCCAGTCTCTACTTAGGGCTACATCAACAGCAAACAAACCATAGAGATAGAACTTGAAACTGCTTTATTGTGTCAAGTTTAAAAGAGGTATCACAAACCGTGTTTGATTTAGTGTTCCAAATACATGTATCCTTATAGGAGAAAACAGAGTGAAACCTAAAAATGAAAACGGTTACTGCAAACGAACGGTTTAACCTAGAAGAACGAAATTTGGTGAGCCAAGTGGTTTTGGTGTACTGATCATTACCTGAAAGAATCATGAAGATTGGGTGAAAAAATGTTTGCTGAGATTTCAGGCAACTCGTAGTTTTTTGGAAGCTTGGCAACCCCTTTCCATGAAAGTGATTATCGCCAGTCTCTGCTTAGGGCTACATCAACAGGAAACAAACCATAGAGATAGAACTTGAAACTGCTTTCTTGTGTCAAGTTTCAAAGAGCTAGCACAAACCGTGTTTGATTTAGAGTTCCAAATACATGTGTCCTTATAGGAGAAAACAGAGTGAAACCTAAAAATGAAAACGGTTACTGCAAACGAACGGTTTAACCTAGAAGAACGAAATTTGGTGAGCCAAGTGGTTTTGGTGTACTGATCATTACCTGAAAGACTCATCAAGATTGGGTGAAAAATGTTTGCTGAGATTTCAGGCAACTCGTAGTTTTTTGGAAGCTTGGCAACCCATTTTTATGAAAGTGATTTTCGCCAGTCTCTGCTTAGGCCTACATCAACAGCAAACAAACCATAGAGATAGAACTTGAACCTGCTTTCTTGTGTCAAGTTTCAAAGAGCTAGCACAAACCGTGTTTGGTTTAGAGTTCCAAATACATGTATCCCTATAGGAGAAAACAGAGTGAAACCTAAAAATGAAAACGGTTACTGAAAACGAACGGTTTAACCTAGAAAAACGAAATTTGGTGAGCCAAGTGGTTTTGGTGTACTGATCATTACCTGAAAGAATCATCAAGATTGGGTGAAAAAATGTTTGCTGAGATTTCAGGCAACTCGTAGTTGTTTGGAAGCTTGGCAACCTTTTTCCATGAAAGTGATTTTCGCCAGTCTCTGCTTAGGGCTACATCAACAGCAAACAAACCATAGAGATAGAACTTGAAACTGCTTTATTGTGTCAAGTTTAAAAGAGGTAGCACAAACCGTGTTTGATTTAGAGTTCCAAATACATGTATCCTTATAGGAGAAAACAGAGTGAAACCTAAAAATGAAAACGGTTACTGCAAACGAACGGTTTAACCTAGAAGAACGAAATTTGGTGAGCCAAGTGGTTTTGGTGTACTGATCATTACCTGAAAGAATCATCAAGATTGGGTGAAAAAATGTTTGCTGAGATTTCAGGCAACTCGTAGTTTTTTGGAAGCTTGGCAACCCCTTTCCATCAAAGTGATTTTCGCAAGTCTCTGCTTAGGGCTACATCAACAGGAAACAAACCATAGAGATAGAACTTGAAACTGCTTTCTTGTGTCAAGTTTCAAAGAGCTAGCACAAACCGTGTTTGATTTAGAGTTCCAAATACATGTATCCTTATAGGAGAAAACAGAGTGAAACCTAAAAATGAAAACGGTTACTGCAAACGAACGGTTTAACCTAGAAGAACGAAATTTTGTGAGCCAAGTGGTTTTGGTGTGCTGATCATTACCTGAAAGAATCATCAAGATTTTGTGAAAAAATGTTTGCTGAGATTTCAGGCAACTCGTAGTTTTTTGGAAGCTTGGCAACCCCTTTTTATGAAAGTGATTTTCGCCAGTCTCTGCTTAGGGCTACATCAACAGCAAACAAACCATAGAGATAGAACTTGAACCTGCTTTCTTGTGTCAAGTTTAAAAGAGCTAGCACAAACCGTGTTTGGTTTAGAGTTCCAAATACATGTATCTCTATAGGAGAAAACAGAGTGAAACCTAAAAATGAAAACGGTTACTGCAAACGAACGGTTTAACCTAGAAGAACGAAATTTGGTGAGCCAAGTGGATTTGGTGTACTGATCATTACCTGAAAGAATCATCAAGATTGGGTGAAAAAATGTTTGCTGAGATTTCAGGCACCTCGTAGTTTTTTGGAAGCTTGGCAACCCCTTTCCATGAAAGTGATTTTCGCCAGTCTCTGCTTAGGGCTACATCAACAGGAAACAAACCATAGAGATAGAACTTGTAACTGCTTTATTGTGTCAAGTTTCAAAGAGCTAGCACAAACCGTGTTTGATTTAGAGTTCCAAATACATGTATCCTTATAGGAGAAAACAGAGTGAAACCTAATAATGAAAACGGTTACTGCAAACGAACGGTTTAACCTAGAAGAACGAAATTTGGTGAGCCAAGTGGTTTTGGTGTACTTATCATTACCTGAAAGACTCATCAAGATTGGGTGAATAATGTTTGCTGAGATTTCAGGCAACTCGTAGTTTTTTGGAAGCTTGGCAACCCCTTTTTATGAAAGTGATTTTCGCCAGTCTCTGCTTAGGGCTACATCAACAGCAAACAAACCATAGAGATAGAACTTGAACCTGCTTTCTTGTGTCAAGTTTCAAAGAGCTAGCACAAACCGTGTTTGGTTTAGATTTCCAAATACATGTATCCCTATAGGAGAAAACAGAGTGAAACCTAAAAATGAAAACGGTTACTGCAAATTAACGGTTTAACCTAGAAGAACGAAATTTCGTGAGCCAAGTGGTTTTGGTGTACTGATCATTACCTGAAAGAATCATCAAGATTGGGTGAAAAAATGTTTTCTGAGATTTCAGGCAGCTCGTAGTTTTTTGGAAGCTTGGCAACCCCTTTCCATGAAAGTGATTTTCGCCAGTCTCTGCCTAGGGCTACATCAACAGGAAACAAACCATAGAGATAGAACCTGAAACTGCTTTATTGTGTCAAGTTTCAAAGAGCTAGCACAAACCGTGTTTGATTTAGAGTTCCAAATACATGTATCCTTATAGGAGAAAACAGAGTGAAACCTAAAAATGAAAACGGTTACTGCAAACGAACGGTTTAACCTAGAAGAACGAAATTTGGTGAGCCAAGTGGTTTTTGTGTGCTGATCATTACCTGAAAGAATCATCAAGATTTTGTGAAAAAATGTTTGCTGAGATTTCAGGCAACTCGTAGTTTTTTGGAAGCTTGGCAACCCCTTTCCATGAAAGTGATTTTCGCCAGTCTCTGCTTAGGGCTAAATCAACAGCAAACAAACCATAGATATAGAACTTGAAACTGCTTTCTTGTGTCAAGTTTCAAAGAGCTTGCACAAACCCTGTTTGATTTAGAGTTCCAAATACATGTATCCCTATAGGAGAAAACAGAGTGAAACCTAAAAATGAAAACGGTTACTGCAAACGAACGGTTTAACCTAGAAGAACGAAATTTGGTGAGCCAAGTGGTTTTGGTGTACTGATCATTACCTGAAAGAATCATCAAGATTGGGTGAAAAAATATTTGCTGAGATTTCAGGTAACTCGTATTTTTTTGGAAGCTTGGCAACCCCTTTCCATGAAAGTGATTTTCGCCAGTCTCTGCTTAGGGCTACATCAACAGCAAACAAACCATAGAGATAGTACTTGAAACTGCTTTCTTGTGTCAAGTTTCAAAGAGCTAGCACAAACCATGTTTGATTTAGAATTCCAAATACATGTATCTCTATAGTAGAAAACAGAGTGAAACCTTCAAATGAAAACGGTTACTGCAAACGAACGGTTTAACCTAGAAGAACGAAATTTGGTGAGCCAAGTTGTGTACGTGTATTGTTCATTACCTGAAAGAATCATCAAGATTGGGTGAAAAAATGTTTGCTGAGATTTCAGGCAACTCGTAGTTTTTCGGAAGCTTGGCAACCCCTTTCCATGAACGTGATTTTCGCCAGTCTCTGCTTAGGGCTACATCAACAGCAAACAAACCATAGAGATAGAACTTGAAACTGCTTTATTGTGTCAAGTTTCAAAGAGCTACCACAAACAGTGTTTGATTTAGAGTTCCCAATACATGTATCCCTATAGGAGAAAACAGAGTGAAACCTAAAAATGAAAACGGTTACTGCAAACGAACGGTTTAACCTAGAAGAACGAAATTTGGTGAGCCAAGTAGTTTTGGTGTACTGATCATTACCTGAAAGAATCATCAATATTGGGTCAAAAAATGTTGGCTGAGATTTCAGGCAACTCGTAGATTTTTGGAAGCTTGTCAACCCCTTTCCATGAAAGTGATTTTCGCCAGTCTCTGCTTAGGGCTACATCAATAGCAAAAAAACCAAAGAGATAGAACTTTAAACTGCTTTCTTGTGTCAAGTTTCAAGGAGCTAGCACAAACCGTGTTTGATTTAGAGTTCCAAATACATGTATCCCTATAGGAGAAAACAGAGTGAAACCCAAAAATGAAAACGGTTACTGCAAACGAACGGTTTAACCTAGAAGAACGAAATTTGATGAGCAAAGTGGTTTTGGTGTACTGATCATTACCTGAAAGAATCATGAAGATTGGGTAAAAATATTGGCTGAGATTTCAGGCAACTCGTAGTTTTTTGGAAGCTTGGCAACCCCTTTCCATGACAGTGATTTTCGCCAGTCTCTGCTTAGGGCTACATCAACAGCAAACAAACCATAGAGATAGAACATGAAACTGCTTTATTGTGTCAAGTTTCAAAGAGCTAGCACAAACCGTGTTTGATTTAGAGTTCCAAATACATGTATCCCTATAGGAGAAAACAGAGTGAAACCTAAAAATGAAAACGGTTACTGCAAACGAACGGCTTAACCTAGAAGACCGTAATTTGGTGAGCCAAGTGGTTTTGGTGTACTGATCATTACCTGAAAGAATCATCAAGATTGGGTGAAAAAATGTTGGCTGAGATTTCAGGCAACTCGTAGTTTTTTGGAAGATTGGCAACCCCTTTCTATGAAAGTGATTTTCGCCAGTCTCTGCTTAGGGCTACATCAACAGCAAACAAACCATAGAGATAGAACTTGAAACTGCTTTCTTGTGTCAAGTTTCAAAGAGCTAGCAGAAACGGTGTTTGATTTAGAGTTCCAAATACATGTATCCCTATAGGAGAAAAGAGAGTGAAACCTAAAAATGAAAACAGTTACTGCAAACGAACGATTTAACCTAGAAGAACGAAATTTGGTGAGCCAAGTAGTTTTGGTGTACTGATCATTACCTGAAGAATCATCAAGTTTGGGTCAAAAAATATTGGCTGAGATTTCAGGCAACTCGTAGTTTTTTGGAAGCTTGGCAATCCCTTTTCATGAAAGTGATTTTCGCCAGTCTCTGCTTAGGGCTACATCAACAGCAAACAAACCATAGAGATAGAAGTTGAAACTGCTTTCTTGTGTCAAGTTTCAAAGAGCTAGCACAAACCGTGTTTGATTTAGAGTTCCAAATACATGTATCCCTATAGGAGAAAACAGAGTGAAACCTAAAAATGAAAACGGTTACTGCAAACGAACGGCTTAACCTAGAAGACCGTAATTCGGTGAGCCAAGTGGTTTTGGTGTACTGATCATTACCTGAAAGAATCATCAAGATTGGGTGAAAAAATGTTGGCTGAGATTTCAGGCAACTCGTAGTTTTTTGGAAGCTTGGCAACCTTTTTCCATGAAAATGATTTTCGCCAGTCTCTCTTAGGGCTACATCAACAGCAAACAAACCATAGAGATAGAACTGGAAACTGCTTTCTTGTGTCAAGTTTCAAAAAGCTGGCACAAACCGTGTTTTTATTTAGAGTTCCAAATACATGTATCCTTATAGGAGAAAACAGAGTGAAACCTAAAAATGAAAACGGTTACTGCAAACGAACGGTTTAACCTAGAAGAACGAAATTTGGTGAGCCAAGTGGTTTTGGTGTACTGATCAGTACCTGAAAGAATCATCAAGATTGGGTCAAAAAATGTTTGCTGAGATTTCAGGCAACTCGTAGTTTTTTGGAAGCTTGGCAACCCCTTTCCATGAAAGTGATTTTTGCCAGTCTCTGCTTAGTCTAAAACAATAGCAAACAAACCATAGAGATAGAACATGAAACTGCTTTATTGTGTCAAGTTTCAAAGAGCTAGCACAAACCGTGTTTGATTTAGAGTTCCAAATACATGTATCCCTATAGGAGAAAACAGTGTGAAACCTAAAAATGAAAACGGTTACTGCAAACGAACGGCTTAACCTAGAAGACCGTAATTTGGTGAGCCAAGTGGTTTTGGTGTACTGATCATTACATGAAAGAATCATCAAGATTGGGTGAAAAAATGTTTGCTGAGATTTCAGGAAACTCGTAGATTTTTGGAAACTTGGCAACCCTTTTCCATGAAAATGATTTTCGCCAGTCTCTGATTAAGGCTACATCAACAGCAAACAAACCATAGAGATAGAACTTGAAACTGCTTTCTTGTGTCAAGTTTCAAAGAGCTAGCACAAACCGTGTTTGATTTAGAGTTCCAAATACATGTATCCCTATAGGAGAAAACAGAGTGAAACCTAAAAATGAAAAGGGTTACTGCAAACGAACGGTTTAATCTAGAAGAACGAAATTTGGTGAGCCAAGTGGTTTTGGTGTACTGATCATTACCTGAAAGAATCATCAAGATTGGGTGAAAAAATGTTTGCTGAGATTTCAGGCAACTCGTAGTTTTTTGGAAGCTTGCCAACCCCATTCCATTAAAGTGATTTTAGCCAGTCTCTGCTTAGGGCTACATCAAGAGCAAATAAACCATAGAGATAGAACTTGAAACTGCTTTCTTGTGTCAAGTTTCAAAGAGCTAGCACAAACCGTGTTTTATTTAGAGTTCCAAATACATGTATCCCTATAGGAGAAAACAGAGTGAAACCTAAAAATGAAAAGGGTTACTGCAAACGAACGGTTTAATCTAGAAGAACGAAATTTGGTGAGCCAAGTGGTTTTGGTGTACTGATCATTACCTGAAAGAATCATCAAGATTGGGTGAAAAAATGTTTGCTGAGATTTCAGGCAACTCGTAGTTTTTTGGAAGCTTGCCAACCCCATTCCATGAAAGTGATTTTAGCCAGTCTCTGCTTAGGGCTACATCAAGAGCAAATAAACCATAGAGATAGAACTTGAAACTGCTTTCTTGTGTCAAGTTTCAAAGAGCTAGCACAAACCGTGTTTTATTTAGAGTTCCAAATACATGTATCCCTATAGGAGAAAACAGAGTGAAACCTAAAAATGAAAACGGTTACTGCAAACGAACGGTTTAACCTAGAAGAACGAAATTTGGTGAGCCAAGTGGTTTTGGTGTACTGATCATTACCTGAAAGAATCATCAAGATTGGTTGAAAAAATGTTTCCTGAGATTTCAGGCAACTCGTAATTTTTTGGAAGCTTGGCAACCCTTTTCCATGAAAGTGATTTCGCCAGTCTCTGCTTAGAGCTACATCAACCGCAAACAAACCATACAGATAGAACTTGAAACTGCTTTCTTGTGTCAAGTTTCAAAAAGCTGGCACAAACCGTGTTTTTATTTAGAGTTCCAAATACATGTATCTTTATAGGAGAAAACAGAGTGAAACCTAAAAATGAAAACGGTTACTGCAAACGAACGGTTTAACCTAGAAGAACGAAATTTGGTGAGCCAAGTGGTTTTGGTTTTCTGATCAGTACCTGAAAGGATCATCAAGATTGGGTCAAAAAATGTTTGCTGAGATTTCAGGCAACTCGTAGTTTTTTGGAACCTTGGCAACCCCTTTCCATGAAAGTGATTTTTGCCAGTCTCTGCTTAGGCTACAAAAACAGCAAACAAACCATAGAGATAGAACATGAATCTGCTTTATTTTGTCAAGTTACAAAGAGTTAGCACAAACCGTGTTTGATTTAGAGTTCCAAATACATGTATCCCTATAGGAGAAAACAGAGTGAAACCTAAAAATTAAAACGGTTACTGCAAAGGAACGGTTTAAGCTAGAAGACCGAAATTTGGTGAGCCAAGTGGTTTTGGTGTACTGATCATTACCTGAAAGAATCATCAAGATTGGGTGAAAAAATGTATGCTGAGATTTCAGGCAACTCGTAGTTTTTTAGAAGATTGGCATCCCCTTTCCATGATACTGATTTTCGCCAGTCTCTGCTTAGGGCTACATCAACAGCAAACAAACCATAGAGATAGAACATGAAACTGCTTTATTGTGTCAAGTTTCAAAGAGCTAGCACAAACCGTGTTTGATTTAGAGTTCCAAATACATGTATCCCTATAGGAGAAAACAGAGTGAAACCTAAAAATGAAAACGGTTACTGCAAACGAACGGCTTAACCTAGAAGACCGTAATTTGGTGAGCCAAGTGGTTTTGGTGTACTGATCATTACCTGAAAGAATCATCAAGATTGGGTGAAAAAATGTTGGCTGAGATTTCAGGCAACTCGTAGTTTTTTGGAAGCTTGGCAACCCCTTTCTATGAAAGTGATTTTCGCCAGTCTCTGCTTAGGGCTACATCAACAGCAAACAAACCATAGAGATAGAACTTGAAACTGCTTTCTTGTGTCAAGTTTCAAAGAGCTAGCAGAAACGGTGTTTGATTTAGAGTTCCAAATACATGTATCCTTATAGGAGAAAAGAGAGTGAAACATAAAAATGAAAACAGTTACTGCAAACGAACGATTTACCTAGAAGAACGAAATTTGGTGAGCCAAGTAGTTTTGGTGTACTGATCATTACCTGAAGAATCATCAAGTTTGGGTGAAAAAATATTGGCTGAGATTTCAGGCAACTCGTAGTTTTTTGGAAGCTTGGCAATCCCTTTTCATGAAAGTGATTTTCGCCAGTCTCTGCTTAGGGCTACATCAACAGCAAACAAACCATAGAGATAGAAGTTGAAACTGCTTTCTTGTGTCAAGTTTCAAAGAGCTAGCACAAACCGTGTTTGATTTAGAGTTCAAAAACATGTATACCTATAGGAGAAAACAGAGTGAAACCTAAAAATGAAAACGGTTACTGCAAATGAACGGTTTAACCTAGAAGAACAAAATTTGGTGAGCCAAGTAATTTTGGTGTACTGATCATTACCTGAAAAAATCATCAAGATTGGGTGAAAAAATGTTGGCTGAGAATTCAGGCAACTCGTAGTTTTTTGGAAGCGTGGCAACCTTTTTCCATGAAAATGATTTTCGCCAGTCTCTGCTTAGGGCTAAATCAACAGCAAACAAACCATAGAGATAGAACTTGAAACTGCTTTATTGTGTCAAGTTTCAAAAAGAGCTAGCACAAACCGTGTTTGATTTAGAGTTCCAAATACATGTATCCCTATGGGAGAAAACAGAGTGAAACCTAAAAATGAAAACGGTTACTGCAAACGAACGGTTTAACCTAGAAGAACGAAATTTGGTGAGTCAAGTGGTTTTGGTTTACTGATCATTACCTAAAAGAATCATCAAGATTGGGTGAAAAAATGTTTGCTGAGATTTCAGGCAACTCGTAGTTTTTGGAAGCTTGGCAACCCTTTTCCATGAAAGTGATTTTCACCAGTCTCTGCTTATGGCTACATCAACAGCAAACAAACCATAGAGATTGAACTTGAAACTGCTTTCTTGTGTCAAGTTTCAAAGAGCTAGCACAAACTATGTTTGATTTAGAGTTCCAAATACATGTATCCCTATAGGAGAAAACAGAGTGAAACCTAAAAATGAAAACGGTTACTGCAAACGAACGGTTTAACCTAGAAGAAGGAAATTTGGTGAGCCAAGTAGTTTTGGTGTACTGATCATTACATGAAAGAATCATCAAGATTGGGTGAAAAGATGTTTGCTGAGATTTCAGGAAACTCGTAGATTTTTGGAAGCTTGGCAACCCTTTTCCATGAAAATGATTTTCGCCAGTCTCTGATTAGGGCTACATCAACAGCAAACAAACCATAGAGATAGAACTTGAAACTACTTTCTTGTGTCAAGTTTCAAAGAGCTAGCACAAACCGTGTTTGATTTAGAGTTCCAAATACATGTATCCCTATAGGAGAAAACAGAGTGAAACCTAAAAATGAAAACGGTTACTGCAAACGAAAGGTTTAACCTAGAAGAACGAAATTTGGTGAGCCAAGTGGTTTTTGTGTACTCATCATTACCTGAAAGAATCATCAAGATAGGGTGAAAAAATGTTGGCTGAGATTTCAGGCAACTCGTAGTTTTTTCGAAGCTTGGCAACCCTTTTCCATGAAAATGATTTACGCCAGTCTCTGATTAGGGCTACATCAACAGCAAACAAACCATAGAGATAGGACTTGAAACTGCTTTCTTGTGTCAAGTTTCAAAGAGCTAGCACAAACCGTGTTTGATTTAGAGTTCAAAAACATGTATACCTATAGGAGAAAACAGAGTGAAACCTAAAAATGAAAACGGTTACTGCAAATGAACGGTTTAACCTAGAAGAACAAAATTTGGTGAGCCAAGTAATTTTGGTGTACTGATCATTACCTGAAAAAATCATCAAGATTGGGTGAAAAAATGTTGGCTGAGAATTCAGGCAACTCGTAGTTTTTTGGAAGCGTGGCAACCTTTTTCCATGAAAATGATTTTCGCCAGTCTCTGCTTAGGGCTAAATCAACAGCAAACAAACCATAGAGATAGAACTTGAAACTGCTTTCTTGTGTCAAGTTTCAAAGAGCTAGCACAAACCGTGTTTGATTTAGAGTTCCAAATACATGTATCCCTATAGGAGAAAACAGAGTGAAACCTAAAAATGAAAAGGGTTACTGCAAACGAACGGTTTAATCTAGAAGAACGAAATTTGGTGAGCCAAGTGGTTTTGGTGTACTGATCATTACCTGAAAGAATCATCAAGATTGGGTGAAAAATGTTTGCTGAGATTTCAGGCAACTCGTAGTTTTTTGGAAGCTTGCCAACCCCATTCCATGAAAGTGATTTTAGCCAGTCTCTGCTTAGGGCTACATCAAGAGCAAATAAACCATAGAGATAGAACTTGAAACTGCTTTCTTGTGTCAAGTTTCAAAGAGCTAGCACAAACCGTGTTTTATTTAGAGTTCCAAATACATGTATCCCTATAGGAGAAAACAGAGTGAAACCTAAAAATGAAAACGGTTACTGCAAACGAACGGTTTAACCTAGAAGAACGAAATTTAATGAGCCAAGTGGTTTTGGTGTACTGATCATTACCTGAAAGAATCATCAAGATTGGTTGAAAAAATGTTTCCTGAGATTTCAGGCAACTCGTAATTTTTTGGAAGCTTGGCAACCCTTTTCCATGAAAGTGATTTTCGCCAGTCTCTGCTTAGAGCTACATCAACCGCAAACAAACCATACAGATAGAACTTGAAACTGCTTTCTTGTGTCAAGTTTCAAAAAGCTGGCACAACCGTGTTTTTATTTAGAGTTCCAAATACATGTATCTTTATAGGAGAAAACAGAGTGAAACCTAAAAATGAAAACGGTTACTGCAAACGAACGGTTTAACCTAGAAGAACGAAATTTGGTGAGCCAAGTGGTTTTGGTTTTCTGATCAGTACCTGAAAGGATCATCAAGATTGGGTCAAAAAATGTTTGCTGAGATTTCAGGCAACTCGTAGTTTTTTGGAACCTTGGCAACCCCTTTCCATGAAAGTGATTTTTGCCAGTCTCTCCTTAGGCTACAACAACAGCAAACAAACCATAGAGATAGAACATGAATCTGCTTTATTGTGTCAAGTTACAAAGAGCTAGCACAAACCGTGTTTGATTTAGAGTTCCAAATACATGTATCCCTATAGGAGAAAAACAGAGTGAAACCTAAAAATGAAAACGGTTTACTGCAAACGAACGGCTTAACCTAGAAGACCGTAATTTGGTGAGCCAAGTGGTTTTGGTGTACTGATCATTACCTGAAAGAATCATCAAGATTGGGTGAAAAAATGTGGCTGAGATTCAGGCAACTCGTAGTTTTTGGAAGCTTGGCAACCCCTTTCTATGAAAGTGATTTTCGCCAGTCTCTGCTTAGGGCTACATCAACAGCAAACAAACCATAGAGATAGAACTTGAAACTGCTTTCTTGTGTCAAGTTTCAAAGAGCTAGCAGAAACGGTGTTTGATTTAGAGTTCCAAATACATGTATCCCTATAGGAGAAAAGAGAGTGAAACATAAAATGAAAACAGTTACTGCAAACGAACGATTTAACCTAGAAGAACGAAATTTGGTGAGCCAAGTAGTTTTGGTGTACTGATCATTACCTGAAGAATCATCAAGTTTGCGTCAAAAAATATTGGCTGAGATTTCAGGCAACTCGTAGTTTTTTGGAAGCTTGGCAATCCCTTTTCATGAAAGTGATTTTCGCCAGTCTCTGCTTAGGGCTACATCAACAGCAAACAAACCATAGAGATAGAAGTTGAAACTGCTTTCTTGTGTCAAGTTTCAAAGAGCTAGCAGAAACCGTGTTTGATTTAGAGTTCCAAATACATGTATCCCTATAGGAGAAAACAGAGTGAAACCTAAAAATGAAAACGGTTACTGCAAACGAACGGCTTAACCTAGAAGACCGTAATTTGGTGAGCCAAGTGGTTTTGGTGTACTGATCATTACCTGAAAGAATCATCAAGATTGGTTGAAAAAATGTTGGCTGAGATTTCAGGCAACTCGTAGTTTTTTGGAAGCTTGGCAACCTTTTTCCATGAAAATGATTTTCGCCAGTCTCTCTTAGGGCTACATCAACAGCAAACAAACCATAGAGATAGAACTGGAAACTGCTTTCTTGTGTCAAGTTTCAAAAAGCTGGCACAAACCGTGTTTTTATTTAGAGTTCCAAATACATGTATCCTTATAGGAGAAAACAGAGTGAAACCTAAAAATGAAAACGGTTACTGCAAACGAACGGTTTAACCTAGAAGAACGAAATTTTGGTGAGCCAAGTGGTTTTGGTTTTCTGATCAGTACCTGAAAGGATCATCAAGATTGGGTCAAAAAATGTTTGCTGAGATTTCAGGCAACTCGTAGTTTTTTGGAACCTTGGCAACCCCTTTCCATGAAAGTGATTTTTGCCAGTCTCTGCTTAGGCTACAAAAACAGCAAACAAACCATAGAGATAGAACATGAATCTGCTTTATTTTGTCAAGTTACAAAGAGTTAGCACAAACCGTGTTTGATTTAGAGTTCCAAATACATGTATCCCTATAGGAGAAAACAGAGTGAAACCTAAAAATTAAAACGGTTACTGCAAAGGAACGGTTTAAGCTAGAAGACCGAAATTTGGTGAGCCAAGTGGTTTTGGTGTACTGATCATTACCTGAAAGAATCATCAAGATTGGGTGAAAAAATGTATGCTGAGATTTCAGGCAACTCGTAGTTTTTTAGAAGATTGGCATCCCCTTTCCATGATACTGATTTTCGCCAGTCTCTGCTTAGGGCTACATCAACAGCAAACAAACCATAGAGATAGAACATGAAACTGCTTTATTGTGTCAAGTTTCAAAGAGCTAGCACAAACCGTGTTTGATTTAGAGTTCCAAATACATGTATCCCTATAGGAGAAAACAGAGTGAAACCTAAAAATGAAAACGGTTACTGCAAACGAACGGCTTAACCTAGAAGACCGTAATTTGGTGAGCCAAGTGGTTTTGGTGTACTGATCATTACCTGAAAGAATCATCAAGATTGGGTGAAAAAATGTTGGCTGAGATTTCAGGCAACTCGTAGTTTTTTGGAAGCTTGGCAACCCCTTTCTATGAAAGTGATTTTCGCCAGTCTCTGCTTAGGGCTACATCAACAGCAAACAAACCATAGAGATAGAACTTGAAACTGCTTTCTTGTGTCAAGTTTCAAAGAGCTAGCAGAAACGGTGTTTGATTTAGAGTTCCAAATACATGTATCCCTATAGGAGAAAAGAGAGTGAAACCTAAAAATGAAAACAGTTACTGCAAACGAACGATTTAACCTAGAAGAACGAAATTTGGTGAGCCAAGTAGTTTTGGTGTACTGATCATTACCTGAAGAATCATCAAGTTTGCGTCAAAAAATATTGGCTGAGATTTCAGGCAACTCGTAGTTTTTTGGAAGCTTGGCAATCCCTTTTCATGAAAGTGATTTTCGCCAGTCTCTGCTTAGGGCTACATCAACAGCAAACAAACCATAGAGATAGAAGTTGAAACTGCTTTCTTGTGTCAAGTTTCAAAGAGCTAGCAGAAACCGTGTTTGATTTAGAGTTCCAAATACATGTATCCCTATAGGAGAAAACAGAGTGAAACCTAAAAATGAAAACGGTTACTGCAAACGAACGGCTTAACCTAGAAGACCGTAATTTGGTGAGCCAAGTGGTTTTGGTGTACTGATCATTACCTGAAAGAATCATCAAGATTGGGTGAAAAAAATGTTGGCTGAGATTTCAGGCAACTCGTAGTTTTTTGGAAGCTTGGCAACCTTTTTCCATGAAAATGATTTCGCCAGTCTCTCTTAGGGCTACATCAACAGCAAACAAACCATAGAGATAGAACTGGAAACTGCTTTCTTGTGTCAAGTTTCAAAAAGCTGGCACAAACCGTGTTTTTATTTAGAGTTCCAAATACATGTATCCTTATAGGAGAAAACAGAGTGAAACCTAAAAATGAAAACGGTTACTGCAAACGAACGGTTTAACCTAGAAGAACGAAATTTGGTGAGCCAAGTGGTTTTGGTTTTCTGATCAGT